>NW_003852402.1:31928032-31930033 GCF_000181295.1 Otolemur garnettii | reverse complement strand
GGGAGGGAAGGAGGGAAGGAGGGAGGAAGGGAGGAAAAAAATAACCCTGACTTGGTTTATTCAGCATTAGCAGGTCACACTCCTTGCTTGGCACTCTACAACAAAGCCTTTCTTTCCCACAGCAATTCTCAGCTTCAGTGTTTGGCTTAGCTGCGTCTGGCAGTTAGACCTCAGTTTGATCCACAATATTTCCACAGAAGATGTGTTTACATTAGAGAGATAAAGTTTCTCTCCCTTTCTCAGAAGGGGAGGGTAAGAGATGAATAGCAGTTTCTATATAGATTTCTACCTCTTGCAGTACAAAAATTCCTTTGTATATGCAGAGTGTATATGCAGGGCTCTCATCCTATGGTTCCGAAGGGGAAGAATTGGGCAGGGGAAACTAATGATTCTTGTTGAAAGTAATAATAATAGTCTGACTCTGAACCAGAAACCTCATAACCTCCTGTTTATTTTTAGGACTCCATTCTCTTTCTCTGTCTGTCTCTGTCTCTGTCTCTCTCTCTCTCTATATATATATATATATGTGTGTGTGTGTGTGTGTGTAAATTCTATCACATTCCTAAGAAATTTTCTTGAAGATAAACTTTTCCTAACAAGGAATAATAAAGGAAAATGGTAAAAAGAATTATGGTGAGGATTTCATAAATTTAAATATAGTTCTAAATTTACCAAAAAAAAGACGGGGGCAAAGGGATCTATGTGCTAGCTATATGACCAAGTAGAAATTTTACATCTAAAATATGAGTAAATATTGAGAAGAGAAATGTAGATAAAGTTCATAAATAGTTACATGATAATAAGTAAAGGTCCAGTTTCAGAGCTAAAATTGCATCAGAAGAAGTTAAACAGGTCAGAATGATTTTATGCAAGCCTGAAGCAAGAGAAACCAGAACTCTATCTGAACTCAACTCCACTGAAACAAAAGGTGAGAGAGTTTTAAGAGCTGGGGGACACAGGAGGAGAATCATAGGTCATTGTGTTTGTTAGTTGACGTTACCCAAAAGAAAAGTAAACTTTTGCATATCTTCATGACTGGAGGTAGTTTTGCAGTTTGGAGGAGGTCTTCTGTCCTCCCACGGAGATTGGAAGATTAGGACACTAACTTCTTTGATGATGACAGTTCAAAAGGATGGTGCCCAGGTCCTTCAGAGGAATGTTATGGATTGTTAACCTGGCCAGACCCTTTTTAAAAGGGTCTTATATCTCAAAGGGGCAAAATAAAATTTATAATTACAATTTTTCAAAAGTAAATGCTCTTAAAAAAGGGAGGGGAGAAACCTCTGTGTTTAGAATTTCCGGATTTTGTAAGGGCTGGGTGGAGAAAAAGCTCAATGGCTTGGAGGCAGGAAGAGTCTGTCCGAAGTTTAGCTGAGGGAAATGATTAAGACTATTTCAGTCATGTGAAATATCACCCAAACTGAGAAATCCATGTTAAAATAAAAACTTCAGATGAATTCAATTTAATAGAATTTAGTTGAGCAAAGAATGATTTGCTAATGCGGCAGCTCCTCCCACCATTCTCCCAATTATAGGTTCAGAGAACTTCAGGGTTGCCACATGGTCAGATAACATTTATGGACAGAAAAAGGAATGTGACACACAGAAAACAGAAGTGAGGTCCAGAAACAGCAGGATTGAATACAGCTCAGCATTTGCCTTATTTGAATTTAGTTTGAACAGTTGGCTGCCTGTGATCAGCTGAACTCTGTGATTAGTATAAAAGTAGGTCACAGTCTGTTTACACGTTCAGTTAGGTTACAGTTCACGCCATACAGAGAAACCTCTAGGACAACTTAAGATATGTAAGGAGAAAGCTTTAGGCTAAACTTAATTTAACCCAGACAAAGGAAGATATTAGAACGGAAAAATATTTAAAAATGAAATGAGAAAGGAGAAAGAGGTGCACCTATGTGAAGATACTGAAGGAAACCAAGATATTTCACCCCAAAATATACTTTGGCATATTTTGATTTTTTTTTTTTTTTTTGAGACAGAGTC
>NW_003852402.1:31926390-31928012 GCF_000181295.1 Otolemur garnettii | reverse complement strand
TCTGTTGCCCTTGGTAGAGTGCTGTGGCTTCATAGCTCACAGTAACCTCAAACTTTTAGGCTCAAGCGATTCTCTTGCCTCAGCCTCCCGAGTAGATGGAGCTATAGGCACCTGCCACAATGCCTGGCTATTTTTAGAGACAAGGCCTCATTCATGTTCAGGACGGTCTCAAACCTGTGAGCTCAGGCAATTCCCCTGCCTCGACCTCCCAAAGTGCTGGGACTACACAGATGTGAGTCACCACACCCTGCTCCTTTAGCATATTTTGAGATGGCTGTTCAGACGATCTGTAAACAGAAGTAGCCCCGCAAAGCTACTGTCTCTTGTGAGGGAGATTTCTACCTGTAGGGAAAAATCTGTATTGATGTAGCTAGGCTTTTTATGAGTGATTCCCCTGCCTCTGATCTAGGAAAGATCAACCGAGAGTCTGATACTTTTGAAAGTCTGAAATAAATATTTACCATCTATTCTTTCTGAGAGCTGTTGTCTGTGAGGTTTCATCTACATAACAAGACCACCTTTGCTAGCCGTGGCTTCTTTTTCTTCTCCTCTCATAATCTGTCATGCTTTACCACCAGAATCTGGCTTTGGCCATGCCATGTTCTGAGCCACCATTATTTCTGTAAACTCAATACACTACATAGTATCTCAAGGGGGGGTGGTGATGTAATCACTGCGGCTCTCCCCTGTGCTCCCTAATACCTTTGTATGCCTCTTCTCCTATCCGTGTGCCTCTTGTCAATTGACTTTCAGAGAACCTTCAGAGTATAAAGAGGACGTTTTCTCTTGGTCCCTGCATAACACAATAAATCTAGCATAACGTGTCTAACTTACTTGAAACAAAGAATTTTTTTCTCTCTTTTTCTTTTGCTACTTGAAGTATCTTTATTTCTTGCTTTATTATTATTTATTTTTTGGACACTGTCTGTTCTTCTACCAGATACCTGCTACATTATAAGCTATATGATGAGAAGGACCCTAGTCTATTTGTTTTAACACGATGCATGCAACGCTTAGCATAATGCCTGATACGTAACTTTTTTACTAGATATAGTTGAGTAATATATGAAGACTAGCTTTCTGATTTCTTCAAAAATCTATTTTTGTCTCTTCTCATCACCAGGTTTTACATTGCTGCAAAAATTCTCTTCTTAAAATTTAAATCCGATCACTTAACTTGACAGAATTTGCAAAGACTTGCTGTTAACTGAAAGATACAGTTCACACTCCTGGGTAGCACAAAGGCCTTTGTGAATCTTCTTCTGCTTACTTTCCCAGGGTTTCACAAGCATCCCGTGTTCCAAGTATAAGAGACCAGAATAGTCCAATACACTTCTTTGGCAGAAAGACTATTTTGAATTGGTTATTTTGAGAAACAGCAGACACTGGACAACCTCTGAAACCATACTGAAGTTCCCCTTTCATCAGAGACATTTATATTAATAAAGAAAATCTGCATTTAGAAGAGTGTTTCCTTTTCTATACTAAGAATAGAAGATGACTCTAAGTCACAAGAGAGTTTTTTTTTTTTTTTTTTGAAGCAGAGCCTCAAGCTGTTCCCCTGGGTAGAGTGCCGTGGCATTACAGCTCACAGCAACCTCCAACTCCTGGGCTCAAGCGAG
>NW_003852402.1:31758916-31926288 GCF_000181295.1 Otolemur garnettii | reverse complement strand
GGCTGGATTCGAACCCGCCACCTTAGGTGTACGTGGCTGGCGCCTTAGCCGGTTGAGCTATAGGCGCCGAGCCAAGAGAGTCTTAATGGTGAAGAAAGAACACACTTAAATCTGCACAGCAAAGTATGTTTTTCTTGATCACCACCCCCTTACCTGCTTCTGCCAAATTCTTCTTTATTCGTTTTTAGCCAAAATGGTATTTAAGCCAGAATCTAAGCCACCTTTTTGAAATCCAGCTCCCTAGGTATTTCCCCCATATATGACACACATATGTTAAGAAACTTCTGTTGGTTTTGATCTTGTTAATCTATCTTTTGTTAAAGCGGCTTCAGCTTAAAAACTTAAAAAGCATACAAGGAAATTTCTTTTCCTTCCTTTTCAAAAGCATTCTATTGGAAACTTCTGGAAGTGAACTGTAATTCAGGAGACCACCAGGATGGCTAAGGAAGGAGAGCTGTACTGGCCATATAGTTTACAAACCAGGAAGAGACATCTCCAGGTGTGTGTCAAAAATCATCTCTCTTCAAGGAGGAAAAAGGACAGGTTGGGTTTTGTGGCTCACAGGGTTTGTATCATACATGTTCAGCAGATTTTAAGGAAAAAAAACTACACATATTTATGCAGGGAGCTGAACACATGCTAAATGGGCAAATTTTAAGCAGTTATCTAGACATGAGCAAGCGAGGAGTGGTCAGGCTGACCCAAGGTATTATGAGAATGGGGCTGATTGAGACCCTATAGTTAGAGTAAGTAAGTTAAGAGCGACCTGTGCCCTATTTGAGTATGCACTTCTCTGTCCTAGATATAGAATGAATTCTATGTAAGTAATAGCCTTGCTATTTGAGCTTTAGATTTGGACACTTTTTATCCTTGTTTCGAGAGGAAATTTAAAGTTAATGTGCTGCTTGTGTGAATGTTTATGTTATAATCTGCATGAATAAAGAGGTCGTCTACATATTTTTAGTAGGGTTCCTGAGCCTTGTAAATTCAACTGGGTTAAATCTTGGGCTAAGATTTGGCCAAAAAGATGAGGACTTTCCTTAAAGTGCTGTGGGAGAACTGTCCAAGTCAGTTGTTTTGCCCTCCCCCTAGGGTCGGTCTTTCACATGCAAATAAGAACTGGCTCCCAGGTCTACAGGTATACAAAAAGGGGCAACTTTGAGATATAATCCAGTAAACCATGAATGCCAATGGAGGTATCTTTCTCTGTAGGGTATAAGGATTAGGAACCACTGAGGGGAGAGGAACTACTGTCTTATTAATAATGCAGAGGTGGTAAGAACCATCCGTTTTGTCTATTGGAGGGATAGAAGTATCCCAGGGTTACTGAGTTGGTACTAGGAGGCCATGTTTTAAAAAAAAAAAAAAAATTATCAACTGGAGGTTTTCATTCTCTTCCAGCTTCTGTTTTCATTAGATATTGTTTTGGATGTGGGAATTTCATTGAGTCTTTTGATTTAATAATCACTGGATGGGCTTTCAAGATTCAGCCAGTTATTTTCTAATTTCAAACTATGCTATTGATTGGGGTATCAAAATCAGTGTCTTGTGATGAGAGTATGGCATTTATGGTTATAAAGAAGAAGGCATATCCCAGTGAGTCAGAGGATCCCGAGAGTATTTTAGCACTCACAAATAAAGGATGCCTTGCCCAATTAATGGAGCAGGGCACTCTGGCACTACCAGAAACAAATAAGCAAAAGCAAAATGATTACTAATGAGACCTGCTAATGAGGTTGTGGATTTCCTGATTAGTGGCTGGCCTGTGACTCTCACAATAGTACATGTTCTGGAGGCCAGGGTTCCTGAGGAGTTGAGGACAAAGTAAGCCACCACAGTCTCTAAAAGGAATTTATAGAGCTTATTCCCATGCCTATCTGCATCCAAGGCTCAAGGCCAGTAATCACACCTTCCATAGAGAGGGAAGACTGAACCAGGCCTCCTCAGGCAAGTACAATAAGGCACTCCAAAGGTGGCAGAGCTTTTCCTGTCCCACTGACTGCTTAAAACTACCCTTCCATGGCTACTCTGGAATCTTGTAACACAGAGTTTTTGGAGGGTGATTGTGGTTCAGAGAGTGTTTTGAAAATGCCTCAGCTTTTCAAAACACTGTGGTAGATATGGCATCTAGGATTGCCGGAAGCGGACCTAGATGTCCCTGGAACATTGGCATGGCCACAAGTGTGGACAATAACTGGATATGCCTTTTCTCTTTCTGCCTCCCATTCCTGAATCTTGGCCTCTCCTCTTGATCCGTATTGTAATAGACTATATTTGTGATTGCCAAAAAAGTTCCTCGAAAGATGCCTAGGGGTCTTGAAATAAAAGTTTTTGGAATTTTTTTCTGATATCTGAGGCTGATTGAGTTAAGAAACTGTCTTTCATGATGGCTTTACTGTCATAACTTTCAAGGCTCAGTGCAGTCTATTTGGCCAGGGCATCTTTAGGACGCTGGAGAAAATTCTCAGAGAAATTCTCAGGATTTTCTTCTGAGAATTGAGTGACACTGGCCAGTGCCCCATAAGTAATAACTTGCTGTCTGGCCACACAGACGCCATATTTTATACATAATAAATGGATAATGTTCTCGTTCCCTGCTGAGATTGGTCAATGTAATCCCAACTAGGATCAGCAGCTATGTCTCCTATATGGTGCTTATTATTGAACAAATGAAGGCCACTTCCAGATTTTTGAGCCTCTCTCAGGATTTGCTCCTTTGCCAGGTTAGTCAAAGTCTGTCCAAACATAATTTCGAGATCCTTTCAGCTAGGATCATATGCCAAGCAAAAGTGTTGCAGGGCCTCAATATATAAGTCAGGGTCATCCATTATAGGAGCCCAAATCATTATTGATTTGTTTTATCTCAATGACAGAGAAGGGTTTATGGGTAAGTGTTTGTCCTAATCCTCTGCCAGTGACCTCAACTAGGGGCAGAAACTTAGTGCCTTTTAATTCAGCCAGTGGTAGTCCAGAGGACGGTGGAAGAAGCTCACGTATAGGTAGTGAAGGGCTTTGGGAAGAACACAAAGGCAGGAAGTCTGGGATGGCTTCACATTAAAGGTTTAGTCTATTAATGGCAGAGAACATGTCCACCTGTGAGACAGAAGAATGCCTGAACATATCGCAATCCCTCTGACCCCCAAACTAAGTACATTTCCATGTATGTTCAAAGGTCAAATGTAGATTTTATTTATTTATTTGTTTATTTATTTTTGAGACAGAGTCTCACCTTGTGCTCTTTGTAGAGTGCTGAGATGACATCATAACTCAGAGCAACCTCAAACTCTTGAACTCAAGTGATCCTCTTGCCTCAGCCTCCCCAGTAGCTGGGACTACAGAAGCCCATCACAATGCCTAGCTAGTGTTTTTTTTTGTTTGTTTGTTTGTTTGTTTTTTGTTTTTTTTTTGTCTTTTTTTTAAGAATCCAGGTCTTGCTCTTGCTTAGGCTGGTCTCAAACTCCTGAGTTCAAGAGTTCAAGCAATCTACCCCTCTTGGCCTCCCAGAGTGCTAGGATTATAGGTATGAGTCACCACTCTCATACTGTGCACTACTTATTTAAAAAAATATCAGAAGGGGAAAAAATTTCGCATGTTCTGAGCCTGCTATTTATGTGTATCTGTCTCTCTCAAGTTGCTAGAACACTTAGAATCTATAAGAAGCACCCAGTGAATTTGGCTGAATTATATTGATTTCTTTCAATTATATTTTTATCCTGAAAAGCCACAGTTTATCAACCATCAAATTTCTATCCAGTCAATTAAAATATGAATGCCTTTTGAGATATTCTTACCAAAATACAAAATTAAAGCTATATTTTGTTACACTAAGCATAATATGCCCGTAGAGGAAATTAAATCTTTATTCAAAATAGCACATTAAAAAATAGAATACTTCAGAAGTTCATAAAAAGTGACATGTATGGGGCAGTGCCTGTGGCTCAAAGAGTAGGGCGCAGGCCCCATATGCTGGAGGTGGTGGGTTCCAACCCAGCCCCAGCCAGAAACTGCAAAAAAAAAAAGGACATGTATGGATACAATTATTAAATTTTAACAGAAATGTAAGATACTAGATGTGGTCTTGAAAAACAAATGAAAGTTATTTCTTTTTGGTTTTAAACTCTTATTCAGCTTTACAAATCAGTGAAAGAAATATAAGTATGAAGCTTTAGATTTTGTGGTTTGTACAAATTTAGGCTAAAGGCAATTTTTTTTTCCCAGGAGAACATTAGTTTCCCTAGTTTGAAAAATAGAGGGGTTGGTTAAAAAAAAAAAGAAGAATAGAAAAAAACTTCAATATCCTTGTGATATGACATGCAAAAAGTTAAATTCCACATTTGTCATTAAAAAAAAAATTTTTTTTGGTATATTTTCCCCAGACTTTATTTAGGTAAATGAGGCAAAAGTTAACAGATTTTGACTTAGATATCTAATTATTTCACACCTGTGATCCTAGCACTCTGGGAGGCTGAGGTGGGTAGATTGCTTGAGTTCACGAGTTAGATACCAGCTTAGCAAAAACCCAGGTTGTTGTGAGCTATGATGCCACAACACTTTTCTAGGGCAACAGCTTGAGTCTCTGCCTCAGGAAAAAAAAAAAAAGATATCTAATTATTGTTTAAAATATTTCTTGTTATTCTTGCACAGTATCGACTTCATTTTTGATTTGTAAATCTAACTCAACCTGTGGCACACAAGTGATATAATGGAATTAATTGGATCTCATTTCTGAATCGTGTTTTTTTTTAATTTATATTCTGAAATGTAGTAATGCAAGCAAATTAATTATTAAGTAGTTTAAAAGATATTCTATTTATTTATTTAATTTGTGAAGAAGAGAAGAAATTTCAGAGAGGGGGTCACTTATATTATCCGAGTCTTGAAAGAGTTGTGCGTTTGCAGCAAACGCTAAGACAGATTCTGGGCAGAGAAAGAAATAATTTAATGGTTTGGGGTCAGAAACTGAAATTGCTTGGTCTGGCTTGACTTGTCTGGGAGATGGAAACAAGGAAAGAGGATTTACCACAAGTCCTAAAGGATGCCACCAAAACAATGGCAGTGAGACTGGGAAGAAGGGGTCGACTATAGAATACATTAGGGATAAAAATCAGAAAGACTTTAGTCCTCTGTTGGATGTGTGCACGAAGGGATGAAGAGAAAATGAAGACAAAGTTCCTAGCCTGGATGTATGAGCTGAGTTGAGAAATAGAAAGTAATTTTCAAAAAAAAAGTAGTAAGGTTTGTTTTAGAGGTAATGAGTTCAGGGCTCTGTGTGTCATCCATGTGCAGTTACTAAGACTAAGAAATGAGATATACGAGATACTTGAGTTTAAGGTTGACTCAAGTATATACACTTTGATTTTTGAGTTTTGAGATAACAGATTTAGTCATAGAAAGTGGCCAAAGTAGAGTGTTAGAGGATTTAGCCACAGGGAGTGGCCACAGTAGAATGTTTGCTTGGATCAGTTAAATTGAATGTAGACCTATCAACACAACTAGAAAATGCAGACACATTTATGTAAATGACTATACATCTTATTTTATCTTATTCATAAAATGGGGCACGTAGGGTTCCTCAGTTTGTTATAGTTTTCTCTGTGCTGAGCCTTAACTGCTCTGCTACCCGGCGACCCAAACCCAGGCCTTGGACATTCCCAGGCACTGATAAAACGTTTAGATTGTTGCTCAAAACTCTCAAAGAAACTAGTCCTGGCCTGAGCCAAACTCCTTAAATCCTCACGTAAACTCTACGCCCCACCTCCTTTTTCAGACATACCAGGAAGACCATCTCTTTCTCTTCCTGTTTATTTTGAGAATTGCTGCAGACCCCTCTTCAACTAAGTTTGCCTAATAACTGTTTTAGAAAGAGCACCATACTGTTCAGTGCTTTTTCCCCCCTGAAATCCCAACCAGTTCCATCACAGGCCATTTGGGGGCGCTCCCTTGTGGCAACTCTCCTTCCATCCCTTCAGGGCAATTTCAGCTGGGGGATGGGCTTAGGACAAAACAGGGCTGCAAGTTATTTTGAATAGCTGAAAGTAATTATTGTTGGCCTGTAAAAAACATTGTTCTTCTATTCAGTGAAGTTTTTCTGCTTAACTAAAGTTTGCATTTATTATTTTGGTTGGTCCCCCTTTAGCCTCCAGAGTAAAAGTGCCCAGTTGAAGATGCAGAAAACACAGATCCAAACTATTCCTTGGGGTTTCTCTAGCCAACTGGACCGACTAGAACTGCGTATTGGTGCCTGAGATGTGGATTACTTTTCACCAGAAGTCAGCGCTTAAAATGCAGACTTGAAAAGGTCAGAACTTTTATCCATTAAGCCATCAAGCTTTTTTCTATAATAAGAGTAGATGAAAGGTTTAAACTTGAATCTCAAACGTAAAGTTCAGCAGAATGATCCTCTCTAAAATTGAAAGAACAGGGCAAAAAAGCCTTTGTCATTCCGTGTATGGGAATCTGCTGGTCTAAATGGCGGTACAGAAGGATAGAGTATCAAATTGTGGAGCATATCACCGAAAGCTAAAATACAGAGCCATTTTCAGCTGTTTAAATTCAGATTATATTTACAAATAGGATGCAGAATTTGAATCCTACTCATCTAATACTATTGCTTGTTTAGATTTGGTAGGAGCATGTTTATTTCTAACTATATGCTAATAAATTGGATTTTCTTTTTAAAAATGCATCCTTGCTACTGCTATTGTATAATAAGCCACACACTGAAGAATCCAAGCAGCTGTTGTGCCAAGTACTGAAGCAGTAGTATTTAATTGCATACTTGGTGTGATGAAAATTAAGACAGATTTGGTTTCATTGTTCTTATGAAATAATATTGTATGGGGCGCTTACAGCTTGAACTGACATTTATAGTTCTTTTATTAAATTGTAACATCCAAATATTTTCTAAGATATTACCAAGCGATGTGTTCATAATTTTCTTCCTGAGTGACAAACCCTGGCTTCTCTTTATTATATTTTTTTCTTTTTTAATACTGTTTTATGAAATTTAATATATTTATATAACAAGAGGAGGAAAAATGAAAACAGGAGATTTTTTCTGAGACACTATTTCCTATGTACGGAGAGATAATTCATATTTCCTCATACTGACAGTGGCTTTTATAGTATTCTGACTTTAGGAAATAGAGAATTCTCCTAAATAACAGCAAACAAAATGATATGAGAAGCAAAGCAGACCCGTGCCCTGGCATTATAATCACCATACTTGATGTTTAACCAACTCTGCATATGGTTCACCTTGCATGCTGTTATTTTTTTTTAATTAATATGTAAAAGGGTTGGCAATATGCTATGGGTTGAATTATGTATGGCTTAACAATTTGGGGCTACTATAACAAAATATCATAAACTTGTTAGCTTTTAAACAACAGAAATTTCTTTCTTATGATTTTGGAGGCTGGAAAGTTCAAGATTAAGGCACTGGAATATTCAGTGTCTGATGAGGTCATTTTCTAGTTCACAGCTAACACCCTCTTGCTGTTTCATCACATGATGAAGGGTGCAAATAACTCTTTAGGGCCTCTTTTGTAAGAACACTAATCCCTTTAATGAGGGCTCTTTCTCCTTAACCTAATAATCCCCTGAGGTCCCACATCTTATTATCCTCATTTTAGGGGTTGGGATTTACACCTAAGAATTTCAGGGAAATACAAACATTCAGAATACAGCAGTACCACCTGCAAAGATATGTTGATGCCCTAATTCTTATACCTGTGACTGTGAATGTATTTGGAAATGGAGTTTTTGTTATGTAATGTAGTTAATATAAGGCCCTTAAAATAAGCCCTAATCCCATATAACTGGTGTACTTACAGGAAGATGAAAATTTGGACAGAGAAAATGACGTAAACATAGCCATGTGAAGATGGAGACAGAGATGGAAATTATGTTACAGGGAAGTAATGCCTGGGAGGACGACCAGAAGGGTCAAGGAAGGCTGCTTTCCCAGGATTTGAAGGGAGGGTAACCCGTTAATAGGTTCATTTTGGGTTGCTAGCTTCCAAAACTTTAGGAGAATACATTTTTTATTGCTTTAATCACCCCAATTTGTGTTATTTTTTTTAAAGCACTTCTAGGAAACTAATTCAGGATTTATTAAGACACTTCTGAAATAAAATGAAAAGTATAAACCCAAAGTTAGAATGATCTTTGAATGATCCCTGGGTGTGGTGGCTCAGGCCCATAATCTTAGCACTCGGGAGGGTGAGGTGGGTGGATTACTTGAATTTAGGATTTTGAGACCAGCCCCAGCAAGAATGAGACCCTCTTTTTATTTTATTTTATTTTTTATTTTTTGTAAAGACAGAGTCTCACTTTATTGCTCTAGCTAGAGTGCTGTAGTGTCACACAGCTCACAGCAACTTCCAACTCCTGGGCTTAGGCATTTCTCTTGCCTCATGCTCCTGAGTAGCTGGGACCACAGGCACCCACCACAATGCCCAGCTATTTTTTTGTTACAGTTTGGCCCAGGCCAGGTTCAAACCCACTACCCCTGGTATATGGAGCTGGCACCCTACCCACTGAGCCACAGATGCTGCCCGAGACCCTCTCTCTACTAAAAAAAAAAAAAAAATTAGAAAACTAGCCTGGCTTGGTGATGCATGCCTGTAGTCCTAGCTACTTGGGAGGCTGAGGCAAGAGGATCACTTGAGCACAAGAGTTTGAGGTTGCTATGAGCTATTATGACACCACTATACTCTACCCAGGCAATAAAGTGAGTTTCTGTCTAAAAAGAACAAGAATAAAAACAAAAGTGAGTGGTCATCCCATTCTGTCACCCACCTTTCTCTGTTGCAATCATCCCTCTAACTCAGCTCCTTCTCTATTATTCACTAAATATTTTAATATCTAGTTGGAGATCTCTCTCTGCAATAATACCGACAATCATCATTGCCTTACATTATATCTCAGTTAGTCTAATGCAAAGAGAAGCCATCATAGCCCTCTTTTTATATACTGTCAACTAACACTACTTAGCATGTCCAGGAAAAGGGCCTTCTCTGTGAAAGAGGACAGCACATTTTATCAGGATAATCTATCACTCATTGAGACATAAGATCCACAATTTGGAAGCAATTAGATATAGAAAGCAAAAGAAAAACAGCCTCCATTAAAATAATATCATTGAGTTGACAATAAAATCTAAGCAACACTGTTTTTCCCAACTACAGACATGTTATTATTTTGGATGTCCAGGACACTTTCTCTCTCTGTATTTTAATATACACATACACGCATGTGTGGTCATGTATACTCACACTTAAACAAGAGAATATGGCCCCACGTATCTGATTTCTTTCAACAAATGCCATATCGAGTAATTAAACTTTCTAATCAATTAATCATATATACCACGTGACACACACATATACTTTTAAGGAACAATGGTAGTTTCGTAAATCATTAATACTAGCAGGGATGGGGCTTACGTATTAAATAATGACATTTTGCTTTACCAGATTCAGAACTTCTTTTCATAGAATATATTGGAAAATATGCCTTTACGTATGCTGCTTTTACTTTTGCAGCCAGGATTCAAACTCAGATTTGTATGATGCCAAGGTCAACTCTCTTTCTGTCATGCTATAAGAGATGCAAGATAATCTAGTCTTGTCCAAAAGATAGGAAATAACTTATAGTTAGCAAACAAATTATTTGAACTTAGTGAATTATAGCTATTACAAGTATTTATTCTTCCCTAAGTGTTTAACATAATCCTTATAACTAGCACTGTAATTTTATACTTTTATTTTTTTCAAATAAAGTTTTTAAAAATATAATAAAGTTCTAAATTTAGATCCCTGAGTGTTCTCCAAACTTCCTTCCAAAAGGAACATACTAGCTTGCATTCCCACCAACAGTGCAGAAGTGTTCCCTTTTCTCCACATCCACGCCAACATCTGTAGTTTTGGGATTTTGTAATGTGGTCACTGCAGCTCAATTCATAATTTCCAAGTCATGGAAGAAGCCCAAGTGCCCATCCACCCATGAATGGATTAGTAAATTGTGGTATATGTATACCATGGAATACTATGCAGCATTAAAAAAATGGAGACTTTACCTTTTTTATGTTTACATGGATGGAGCTGGAAAATATTCTTCTTAGTAAAGTATCTCAGGAATGGAAAAAAAAAATATCCAGTGTACTCAGTACTACTGTGAGACCAATTTATAATCACTCACACTTGCATATGAAAAATGAAACACAACTATAGCCTAGAATGAAGGATGGAAGGGGAACGAGAGGGGACAGGAAGGGGGTGGGTCCATAGAGGGAGGGTTGGTAGGGGGACCACACCTATGAAGCATATTGCAAGTACAAGTTGGATCTATCAGGTGTAGAACACAAATGTCTTAACTCTGTAATTGAGTAAATGAGGTGAAGGCTATGTTGATTAGTAGGACGTAAGCACTCCAATTGGTACAAATAATCAACACATTGAATCTCATAATGGCATAAATGTATTCATGATCTATGTACAAATGACTTATTAAGAAATATATCTATAATAAAGTTTAACATCATTCCTTGGTAAACTTTGTTGCATTTTGCTTATGTCTAAAATGAATTGCATTATTTGAAACACACAGAGAGGTCATAGTCTCCTGGATAGTATATAAATCCCTGGTAGCAATGCAAGAACATGTATTTTTATTTTTGGATTTTTTAAACTAAAATTTTACTCTTCAGGAATAAGGAATTTTCAGCGTATCATAGAATCTCTATCCCCATCCATGTAAACACAAAGGAGGTAAAGTCTTCTAAGTATCTCAAGAATGGAAGAAAAAGTACCAATGTACTCAGCCCTACTATGAAACTAATTTATAGCTTTCATAGGAAAGCTATAACCCAATTTTAGCTCAGGAATATGGGGAAAGGAAAGGGAGGGGAGAGGAGAGGGGGGGTGGAGGGAGAGTGATTGGGGGGATCACGCATAAGGTTCATCCTATAAGGGTACATGTGAATCTCTCTAAGTGTAGAATACAAATGTCTTAAAACAATAACCAAGAAAAAGACATGAAGGCTATGTTAACCAGTTGGATGAAATATTTCAAATTGTATACAGAAATAGTACACTGTACCCTATGATAGTATTAATGTACACTGCTATGATGTAATAAAAAATATAAAAAATAAAGAATATTTAGTTTAAGGAAGAAAACATGCTGATGAAAAATTAATATGTTCACAATAAGAACATATTAATCCAAGACTTTTTAAGCAATATAAAGACAGTTATGTATTTAGTAATATAAGTAATATATAGACTTCTAGAAAAATAGCATAAAAGAGAAATGCGAAAGTCTAAAACTTGATAAGAATTAGGTTATGGGCATGGCCTTCCGTAATGGGATTCAAAACTATGCTATATCTTTATCTATGTATAAAGACCATACTGAAATCTATATACACTAGTAAATGCTCATCAAATTTACTAAAGAATGCTTTTCTTAGAACTCTATGACCTTTTGTTACCTTTTCATATACCTCTGGTTATTTATATTTTAATATTGTATTAGCTATTATTATTAGCAATATTAACATTTTAGTATTGTATTAATTATATATACATATATATAAAACTGGAAGTACTAGAATGAATGAATTGGAGCAGAATGTGGAGGGAAAAAAAATACACAAATTGCGTAGTAACAAAGACCTTGAATGCTTTCCCAATTAAAAGCATTCAAGTAATACCCAAAAGGATACAAACAGGAGATTGAAATTGACTGACAGATAGAAAATAAAGGCATCACATGGTTACTGATTAGATTTCTGTTTAGGGAAGGGACAGAAGGTAATTTGGGGCTTTTGTGACTGGCTGTCTTAATTCTTACATTCATTCATTAAGCAAACTTTTTTTTTTTTGAGTAAAACCATATGCCAGGATCTGAGGAAAGAGCTGAATCTGACTTAATTTCCTCATGCCTTTTAGGGAAGAGTGGACACGTAAACATTCTAAGGAAGAGAGATGCTTAAGGTTATAACAAAAACTTAGGCATAACTATCTTGTCTATTTAAATTGAGGCTATTTTTAATGTGAAATGATGTCTTACTCTTTCACAGTGGCCCTTTTTCTTGGTAAGATGCTTTTATTACTCTAATTTTGCGTTTCTTCTTGGAGCACAGAGTGACACTAGATCACCATGACCATCCCAGCAGCATCTTCAGTTGCATGTCACTTTTTACTTTGTTCATTTATTAGTCCTCCACAACAATTTATAACAAACTGGGTGGCTTAAAGCAGCAGAAATTTATTTATTCTCTTACAGTTTGGAGGTTAGAAGTTCAAAATTAAGGTGTCTGCCTAGTTGCAATGTCAGTTCTTTCTGCACGCTGACCAAGATAGCCTTAACATTTGGTATCATATTAATTAGGTTTTGGGTTAACCCAGCACAGATGCCAGGTTATTACCATCGCCCAGCATCTGTGAGGTCCGTGAGCGGGTAGGAGCCTAGTGTCTTCTGAAGACACCAGTCACTAGGTTAGGACCCATCTTAATTCAGTATGGCCATATCTTCATTGTAGCTGCAAAGGCCCTATTTCCAAATAAGGTCACGTTCACAGGTACCAGGGGGCCGGGCTTCAACTTAATATTTTATCTTTAGAGGAGTTTCTTCCTACTTAAAGGCCTATGACCTTCTTTTTCTTAGAATATTTATATTAACAAAACTTAAATTTAAAATTCTCTCTTGGCCCCTTTGAGAGTTAAATCTTTTTAAAAGCTTCTCATTAATTTTACAACTCAGCAATGTTCTTCCCCAGTACATAGAAGCCATTCTTTTGAAATGTAGTCACCAAGGAGAATGGCATCTCCATCTCCATCTCCCAGCATCTGTGAGTCTGTGAGTGGTCGGAGCTGAATGTCTTCTATAGACAACAGTCCCTGGATTAGGTCCCACCTTAATTCAGTATGGCCATATCTTAATTATAGCTGCAAAGGCCCTATTTCCAAATAAGATCAGATTCACAGATACCAGGGGTCTAGGCTTCAACTTACATTTTTGGAAAGACAGAATACAACACGTAACATTTACAAAGATTGTAAATATGTTCCCAAGAAAATGATCTATAACTGAATCTACTCTTTGGGGCCAGAGTTGAACATATTTCCTTTATATCTGTGTTGTGAGGGTTTGGTAGCAGCACATGCCCAACACTATGTGAAATACAGCAACTTACCTTTTATCCAGATTGTTACAGTTAACTTGTCCCTTGGCGGAGCATAGGCTTTTGGCAGTAAATCATTGTTATAGCCTCTCCCTCCTCTGACTCCTTAATAGGAGATTCTGGTAGATGTTGGGTCATATAGTTACAACTTATTCTCCTTCCACAGGAATTTCTCAGGTTTTCATACTGTCCAATGTCTCCAGCAATTAAGCATGGGTCAAAAAACAGTGGCTCATGCTTACACAGGCCAAGTTTGGCATTGAATTTTCTCAGCTCAGAAAATTATAGACTGCAATTTCTGTTAAGCCAATTCAATCTTTCATTTCTCTCACAAAAAATCTCTTCCCTACTACTGCCATATTTTGGGAGAGTCACATTCACTGATATTACTATTGCAGTATTGTTAATTACGTTAGTATCAGTGGGGGCTTAAAAAGTGATGAGCCCCTATGGAGGCCTCAGAAGTAGCCTTTGAAGCAAAGTTCCTCTCCTGCTCTGTTATCTTTCATCCTTCATTTTCCCTTGAGGCAAACCATAGAAACTAGCACTCCTCTCCCCAAGATGGATTATAGAAACTAGAACACCTTTTCCCCAAAGCCAGCCATAAGTCCTATAAGTATTATTATAACCTTCCTTCACTCTCTGTGTAATAGCTGGCCATGAAGTAATTAAGACTTTTCTTTGAGAGGAGTCTTGTCATAAACCCAAGAGAAAGGAATGCGATAAAAAGAATCTATGAAGAATCTCAGCTCACAGTTCTCGTTGGGTTTCCACTCAATCTATTTTTATTCGCTCATACCCTTTTTTGTCCAGTTGTATTTCTCTCTGTTCCTACTCCATACAAACTAAGCAAAAAAAAAAAGAAAAAGAAAGAACAATGTTCCTTATATTTTGGGTCATCATTCTGAAGGCTTCCATGTCACATTAAGTTGCAATCAAATAAATTGGTTATGATTTTCTTTTGTTGACTTTTCTTTTGTTATAAGGGTATTGGCCATGAACCGTTACGATAGAGGAAAGAAAACAGCCTATTTACACTTAGACACTGGCAAGATTTCCATATTTTTGTTTTATTTTTACCTTGTGGAAAAGGTAAGCCAATTACCTAGAACTCTAGAAAAAGTGCTACATACCTCATTGCTGACTATCACTATGGTCCCCTTTGAAGCATCCTCTTGGCCACCAATTGGAAAGAATATGAGTTGTCTATTTTAGCTTTTTGCTCCATTTTCTTTCCCTACCTGAACATTCTGTACATTTCAAGTTTGGGGAAGAGAGAAATAGCTAGATGAGATATTTTCATATGTATATTTTCATAAATATCAACAGATGTTTCTTTTAACTCTTGGCTGACTGGCCCTACAAACATATGATAAGCATCGGAATCATTTCATGTGGCACATTTGTGAATTTTAAAGAGGCATTCTTCTGTGACAAACTCAATGAGACACCAATCCTCTGATTTTGTTTTATGACTTTAGTGTACCTCCCAGACCCTGCCATCAATGTGTCTTTCTAATTTTTCCCTAATATTTTATTTCTAAAAGGGCATCCCTTCACCACTCTTCTGATTCCTACTGATTATATATTTAGAAGGACTATGGACTATGTATTATATTCTCTCTTTTATAATAAATATCTCCTTTATACTTGCTCCTTTCAAAATAATTTAACACGGGACCAGATGTGGTGGCTCATCCCTGTAATCCAGCACTCTGGGAGGCCAAGGCAGGTGGATTGCCTCAGCTCAGGAGTTTCAGACCAGCCTGAGCCATAGTGAGACCTTGTCTCTAAAAAATAGCTGGGCATTGTGATGGGTGCCAGTAGTCCCAATTACTCTGCAGCCTGAGCCAAGAGGTTTGCTTGCTTAAGGGACTGAGTTTGCTATAAACTATGATGCACAGTACTCTACCCAGGTGATAGACTGTCTAAAAAATATTTTTTCTAACATGCTTGAATTACTTACATTTAAAAAAAATCCTTTTAAAAAAAAAAGCCAAACAGGACAGCACCTGTGACTAAGTGCACCGGCGCCATATACTGAGGGTGGCAGGTTCAGACCCAGCCCCGGCCAAACTGCAACAACAACAACAAAAAGCCAAACAAAATAAAATCCTTTGAATAGCCTCACCATTTCTCTAGACACGCTTCCATGGATCCCCTTCTGGGAACAGTCAGAACTCTTGATAGAGTGGATTAAAGTTGCTGTAACCATTTTACACCTCACACTCATTGCAATCTAGCACTTAACTGAAAGTGCTAAATCACTTCATGTAATTGTGACTGATCTTAAATTTGAAGTATCTTGAAATATGAAGATATAATGCATATGATAACCTGAAAGTGAGGTACTAACCCAGTATTAACATTTGAAAATTAAGTGTTAGAGAAGGGCTTAGATGACTCTGAAACAGATGAGTCTTATGAAATGATCTGGAATTAAAGATTAGAGAGGATTTGAAGTGGAATATTTACTCAAAGAGAATTACCACATTAATGTGATTAACACTCCTGCCCACACCTAAAAGAGAAAAGTAAGTTTCATATTTCTTTATCTCAAATCAAAAGAGAGAAACTTGAAAAAGGCTGTTGGAGAGTTTAATATGTGTCCACAGTGGTTGAGAGTGGGTTTGACATCTACCTACAGTCTAAAGAGACAGAGAATGGCCATTAGCTAGAAGAGCTACTAATGGTGTTCTCTCTTTTTTTTTTTTTTTTTTTTGAGACAGAGTCTCAGTTGCCCTAGGATTCAGTGCATTGGTGTCATAGCTCATAGAACCCTCAAGCTGCTAGACTCAAGTGATCCTACTATCCCAGCCTCCAGAGTAGCTGGGACCACAGGTGCCTGCCACAATGCCAGGCTAATTTTTCTATTGGTAGTGGAGATAGGGTCTTGCTCTTGCTCGGATTGGTCTCCAACTTCTGAACTGAACTCAAGTGATCCACTTACCTTGGCTCCCTCGAGTGTTAGGATTACCGGCATGAACCGCTGCACTTGGTTCACTCTTGGGTATTGTTAGGAAAAGGAGTGTATGAGAGAGAGAGAGGGAGAGAGAGAAAGAGAGATGAGACACATTAAGAGACTCAGACTCTATCTACTATGACAACTGGAGGAAAAAGCTGATATCAATTAAAGAGAAGCTAAAGATGTCACTGAATTCCAAGTTCTTAGGTAAACTGGAACATAAGACAACGTGAGAAAAAATTAATTGACTTGGGGGCACTTGTTGGGAGCACTTGTTTAGGACATGGGCTTTAATACATTGAGAAGTATCCCATAGGATAGAGAAGATTTGTAACTAGAGTAGCTCTTGGAAGAATGGAGTGTGTAGGGACTAATGCTGAGCAAAGGTAAAATGCCCACATTGCCATGTCAGCTTGAAGAAAAAGGGCAGAAGTATGGGCAAGTTTAAGTATTTGTAGTGTATGAGTCACTATGGGATTATATTGTATAAAAAGAGGCAAAGGTCATGACTTTCACCAGGACCACCACCAACATGCTGGTAAGAAAGGCAGCTGTAATTAAGTTACCACATTCAGTAGTTCCTTTCAAAGCCAGGTCAAGGCTGACAGTGGGAGAGGGAGTCTCAGAACTAGAAACTGGCTTATCAAATGGCACATCAGGTGTGACAGATCCCCAAAGTGGTAGAGGTTAGTGGCAGTGCTTACTCATCAGAAGGAAGAGGATCACAGTTTTCATAGTGACTATCAAAGTTAAGGAGCAGCCAAGAGGTCTCAGTGCACAGGTGGTTGTGGAGATGGCTGATAGAACACAGCATCCCTGGGGCCAACCAGAAGGGCAGTTAGTCAGAATTTACTCAGGATCTACAATCAGAACTCACAAATGGACAAGCAAAAATGAAGGACAATAGCTCCAGTATAAAGCCATGATCAATTACCTTAACTAAGCCAATTTTAAAGTCTATATACCACTGATATTGGAGTGACCTAGACTTATAAGAAGAAAGAACTTGTGGAAGCACAGCAAGTGTGTACTATAAAGATTCCTTAGTACTTTCCAGTGGAACCTGTGGCCATTTGCTTAGTTGATTAAACACTGGGGGAGAAATAATACCACAGCTTTTAGAGGACTAGTATACTCAGGGTCTTTGTTGACATTAGTGGTGGAAGACAAAAAACATGACCATAACTTTAATCGGTGACAAGTGGAGGCCATGTGATAAATGGATTCCTGGCTAAAATTTACCTTTACCTACTGGGTTGTATACACAGTGCCAACAGACCCACCAACGGGTCATTTTGCCAGTTTCCAAACCTATAATTGAAATGATATTCTTGGTTATTGAATATCATGGGCCCCCATGACTCAGCGCCCATATCTCAGTGGTTATGGCACTGGCCACATACACTGGAGCAGGCAGTTCGAGCCTGGCCTGGGCCTGCTAAACAATGACAACTAGAATTAAAAAAGAAATTAGCCGGCCATTGTGGTAGGAACCTGTAGACCCAGCTACTTGGGAGGCTGAGGCAAGAGAATTGCTTGAGCCCAAGAATTTGAGGTTGCTATGAGCTGTGATGCCATAGCATTCTACCAAGGGTGACACAGTGAGACTCTGTCTCAAAATAAATATAAATAAATAAATAAACAAACAACCCCCAGTGTTGGAGTCTTGGCTTGTCAGGTAGGAAGAAATTCTGGAAGGCCAGATGAAAACCTCTAAAACTGTACTCAAATCTCTTTTCATGAGAGAGCCTCTTATCTGGAGTGGCATTAACTGCCAGTCTTCATTTGTAGGATTTGCCTCAGAGTGCACTCCAAGAGGACTCTCTTTCCAAGCTGATGAGTGAGCATGGTGGGAGTCCTAATATTGGACTATTTCTACCCAATACAGGGCTCCTCTAATGGGCAATCCATGTTCTGGGGCTCCCGCAGCCTAGGTGAGACTGTATTGGTACCAACTGCAATCTTCAACTCGTCCTCACAAACCTTTCCTCCCTTAGTGTCAGACCTTCATTGTGCTCTGAAGGTTTTCCCTGTCCGTCTACAATAAATTTTTACAGGCATTTTCTCCAATAAATCTCTCACACTTGTAATTATATCTTGGCATCTGCTTCCTGTAGTACTTGAACGGAAACAAAAATCTATAATTTGGCCTAAAAGACACTTAATAATTTAGACTTTTCCTGCATGGCACCGGCCTTAGCAAGCACAACTTCCCTTTTGATCTCTAAGAATACACAGCTATCTTGATTTTATTTTGGATTTTATTTTATGAAGCCATGTGCTATAGCAACTTATAATCTCTGCACATTTTCTGTTCTGTTTGGGAGTCCTTTACCTCCTTACCTCCTTGATTTTATTTAGTTCCTGTGACTCTCAGGATGGAATAGATAATTTGGGGACCCCAGTACGAAATAAAAATACAGACGTTGTGAAAAAAGATTAAGAATTTCGAGGCAACTAAACTGCGTTCAACCAAGTTTGAGACTAAGCTCAGGGTTCTGTGCAACTGCACAGGTCACACACCCATGAACTTGCCCTGCCTATTTTTTGGTGACTGAGCTATAATGACATTTCATCAAAGAAGTCTTGCCGGCACTCTGTACATCAGGAGTCTGAGTGATTGAGTTGATAACCCTTTGACTGTAAATAACAACTTAAATTCATACTTTTTCTTAGTGAACTCTTTTAAAAATATCTAAGCAATCAAATCAAAGGAAAATGCATGAAGTCTTTTAAATAAACTTTTTATTATAATGCAAGGATTGCATTGAAAAAATCCCTACAGAATTTGATCTTTCACAGAGCCTTGCTATTTTTAAAAACTCAGTCTTTTTAATTAGCTATTGCCTGGTTGCTTATCCATTTACTATTTATCACTTAGATGCTGAGGAGTTCTGAGTTGTAGTAAGAACACACACAAATTGGGTGTGGTCCTTGTAGTCTCCATGTGTCCTTTCATTCTAAGGAAATAAATTGCACCAATTTCAATAGTAAACTTAATTGCTTCGCAATGTACTCCTGGTAAATGTCTACTGAGATTGATTGTGCCCTTCACCTCTGGTTTGGCATTCCCTCAATCTTGGAAGTGCTTATTGTTAATAAAATGCAAAGTAATTAGTGGTATTGTTTGAATGATGCTGCTTTCTTTATGTGTAGTGACAAGGTAGAAAATAAAATTGCCCTCAGGTTTTTGTGTGGATTGATGCATACTGTAAGATTTAGGAATCATCAACTTTAGTCTTCAAATTGATAATTTAATATGTTTTTTTTTAAATTGGAACATATTTTGTTGTTATATATATTTGGAAAACATTTTAAATTATAAAGATGATATAGTTTTATCATGATAAATATGAGATATACAGAAAAGTGCGAGTATAATGACATATATATTTATAGAGATCAATTAAGATCACATCCTATGGATAGAACCACAGGTAATCATTCTTATACATTTTTCTGATCCATAAAAGGAAGGAATTTTGTAAGATGAATTTCTTCTTATATGTTCAGGAATATGTAAAGTTGTTTATAATGCTGACATACTAATGTATTTTCAAGTCCTGATTTGTTGAATTTAGAGATTAAAAAGAAAATGTTAGAATCTTTCTTTTTGGAGAAGGTAAAAACATTTTCCTTCTTTTATTAATTTCACAAAATAATAAGATAAATTACTATCAGAAGCATGGATTTCATCTCATCTATATTCTTTCCCTAATGAAACAGGAGTTCCAGTGTAATAGAGATGAAATTTATTCTACAAAGTAGGTATCTTCTTTCCCAGGCTTCTTGTAGCTAGTGTGGCACGGGAACTGAGACTCTACAGAACTGATGCATTTACTGGCAGACTTTGAACAGAAGCTAGTGATACACAGGAATAAGAGCTACAGTGAGATCCCTCAACTATTCCCCTTAAGGGCAGGAATAGTAGTCAACTGAGTCTATTTCCCAAGGAAGCAGGCATAGGAAATCAGCGGACAGTACAGTGTCTAGGACTGGTTAGATAGCGGTACTGCAGGTGTCCAGTGAATGCAGAATCAGGGTCTTCAGAGCTATTTCTACCGCATAATTTGATGTTTTTTCTTCTTGATATTCTGTGAGCTACCCAGTATTTTTGTAACTCATTCCTTTCTTTCCTTCTTTGGGAACAGGGAACAATTATACAAATTGACTTCTGTTGCCTGCAACCAAGAAGTATTCATAATATATTCAATTTGGGCTATCAGCAAGATGACAGATGAAAAGAAAAATTCAAATAATTTTATAAATAAAACCAATGGGCATATATGTATATATTAATAATAATGCATAAATGGTAGCAGTATATATCAAATATTATATATAACATATATGTATATACATGCACATATATACACACCAATGTATACACATACACATAAATTACTAGTTAACTAGGATCAAGTTCGAATATTTCATACATTTAACGGCTGCCACTTTTTAAAGAAAAATCATATAATTCTTTTTAAGGAAAGAGTTTAATTCCTGATCTGAATTTCTTTCCTTTTGTCATTTTTTCCAAGTTTACTTTAGCCTAAGGGGAGTAGGGGAATTAAGGAGCCTCTTCTAATCCAAATCTGTGTTTTGCAATTTAAGTAAAGCACACTTTTCTTGCATCTATAACCGAGATAACATTTTCTTTTTTAAATAAGATGACGTCTCCCTATTTTTCCTAGCGTAGCATAGAGCGTCGTGTGTTGGAAGTCTGAGACTCCCAGTTGGAAATAGGCTTTGGTAGAATACAAGCAGCTGTAGAAACTGGGCATTCTGCCAAAGCAGAAATACCACTAAGAATGGAAAATATTTTTCTATGAGTCTAACAATGCTAAAAAAAATTGAGGCTGTCATCAGCACTTCGGATTCCAGTGAGTAGCTTGATGAGGTGAGCCTGTATAATGCTAAGTAGAATTATGAAATTTCTCAGCTACCTATTAGTCTCAGCCACAGCATAAAGGGTCTGACATGTAACCGATGCTTCTAACATCAAGGAGAGATGAAGAAACATCTCCCAACGGCAGGGGCCAAGTTTGTGAAGCTAAGATGAATACCTATTACAATGATTATTCTTATTCTCAATCCCCACCACCATACCTTGTTCCAGAATGCTGATTAATTTTTACACTGAAGAAAAAACAATTGCTGTCATTATCATATTACTTCTCAGGTTCGGTCCCGTGTACCTGATAAACTTTGACTCTATTGCTGTCTCTCATTCTTCCTTAACCTCTCTCTTATACTTAAGTCCTTTGCTGCATAGCTTAGATCCGAATGTTTACTGCTTTAACTGCAGTTGTGCTAATATCTTATATTACCTTGCCTTCCTGCTTTTGGCCTCCTTTTGAACTTGAGATGAAAATGCGGTTTCCCCTGATCCTATACCTGAGCATTGTGCTAAAGGAAAGTGTATGTGTTTTCCCACATTCAGGCCGCTGTCTGTCTCTCCCCTCATCTGGGTTTTCAGTTTCTGCTGTAATAGTATTTTAGTTTTTCAGTGAGTTCTTTTTCACCAGCAACTATTTTAAACCTTTCTGCTCCAGTCTGATAAAAAAAAAAATAGCTTTTTCTTCAGAGAGCAGATTTCATCTACTTAGTGAAATGAGGGCCCTCAGGAAACACATCCTCCAATTACAGCCCACCAATTCTTTCTCCCTAATATCACAATGCATAGATTTCTTTCCTCAAATCCAAGACCCACATTCCATGTGTGCCTTGGTTGCCATCCCCTTTATCTAATTTTATTAAAGACACACTTTCTTTCACATATTCACTACATTTTCTATTCTATTACTTCCTTTCAGTCTTTGTTTAAACAGCCTCAAGTATCTTCCATCACAAAATAACTTTTCCACCTGCCGTCACTTCCTCGCTGGGGCCCTGTCTCTCTTCTCTCCTCGGAATGGTTAATTGACCTAAATGTGGGTCCTTCAACATTTTTACCTCACGTTTATTGCTAAACTTCCCCAAATCTGTGTTCTACTCCTACCAACGCTCGATGGTGGCCTCTCTGCTGCTAGAAAGAGTGAAAACATTTGGTCCCTCTTTCTTCATTCTTCCTTCTGCCTCTTGTGAGTCTGCTGACTATTCCTGTTTGAGTTCTTCTTTTTCTCAGTCTCTTCTATGAGCTTCTGGTTCTTTCCTAGTCCATTTGGCACCTGTGCTTTGGGAATATTGTCGTCGTATCTCTTCTTTCTCTTTGGGATAGAGTCACAATTCCAATGGCTACTGTTATGAGCTCGGTGTTCATCACACCCAAATCTGCACTCGCATCTGGTGTCTCTCCCAAGCACCCGTCTTATTTACCCAACAGCGTATTGTTAGACCTTTCCATGCTTGAAATTCAGTGCGACCCAAACATTCAAACATCTTATCAACTAAGACCTCATGTTTTCTGGATCTTATTAAAATGTCTTTATAAGCAGTGCAGCTGCTTAGGCTAAACGCTGAGTAAACTATTGTTCTCCCTCTAAATCAGTGTCTACTCCCATACCCCACAACTAGTCAATCACTAAGTGACTTTTTAAACATTTCCAGGATGTGACTACTTCTTTACACTCCCACCGCCACCATCTTTGCCCAGGCTCCTTCCTCCGTCTGCACTGCTACCTCAGCCTTTTCATCTGGGCACATAACTTCTATTTTAAACCCTCCAGTTTATTTTCTACCCATGGATATCTTTTGGAAACAAAAATCTGATTGTCACTCCCACATAAAATTATCCTTGGATGCCCCATATCCTCAAGATAAAAAATAAACTTCTTAATCCAGAATGTAAAATCACTTAACATACATAATTCTTGCTTACATCTCCACCTTAATCTATCCATTTCTTCAAGGTGTGTGTGTTTATTAATTATTTCAACAAATACTACTCATTTATTAGTTCATATCCACAAAGGTAGATTTGGTATCTATTACGTTTTAAGCATTGTTAGGTACATCGAGGATGTAGCAGTGAACAATGTCAGACCATGTCCTACTCTCACGATGTTCATATCGAGAACTGGGACATAGAAACAGGGCAGGTGACAGATTGATAGAAGGAAGGAATGGAGGGGTTACCTTAGAAAGGGTTTTTTGTTTAGTCTACTTTCTGGAGTTAGCATTTGAACAGAGAATGAAGGGAAGGAGTAGCCCATGGAATATTCAGGAAAAGAGGATTCCAGGCAAAGAGAACAACCAGTGCAAAGCTGGTTGCAACCTGATGGCTGCAGCACATACCAGAGGATTCAAAGAAGAGAGTGACATGATATGACCTACTTTTTCAAATTATTGCTGTGGCTGCCAGGTGGAAAAGAAGAGTCAAGACAGAAGCACCTGTTAAGTTATAACAGATGGTTGATTTTTTAAATGCCTTTGGAAGAAACGATTTCAGAGGGCTGTCCACAGAAAAATACACTTACACTCTTCCCATGTTCCACTGTAGTTTTTCATGTGGGCCATATTATTATCCCTCTTTGAAACTGCTTACATCCTATCCTCTGGCATTGCCTCACTTCATTCTAACATCAAGTCCTCATGAGGCTGAAGCTCAGATGACACCTTCCCTCTTCTCTAAAGCTTGGATAATCTGCAATTCTCCTGTCCCCTCCGTTCCTACTGCTATTATACCAAGCATCTGGTTATTATTTACTTTGTAATTTCCTCCACGAGATGCAGATTCTTCTTTGATGTGGTATTTTCTTATATTTTGTCACAACCAGTAGGTTATGTTGGAGCAGGATTAGAAAGAACCATTCATGTAGCAAACTCAGAAGCAAGTAGAGAGACAGCAGCTGCAAAGAGTTTCAGGTCATGCAGGATTTTAGTGTCTTTCAAGAACAACAATGAGACAGTGTGGTACACAGGTAGTGAGGCAGGGGAGAGGAACGTGAGATAAGGTTCACACTGGCCAAAAAATACAGCTGTTTTGGTATTTTAAAATATTTTTGTCCCTATGTATGATTTATTCCCTTGCATTTAGATAAGAAAGTTTAGATTACAGTGAAAATTTCTATGCACAATATTTCCATTTTCTCCTAATTACTATTCTAAGAACATTTATACACATTTTCTTTCTGCCCCCATGCTTGAAACCTTCCTGAATCTGAGCTCATTCGCATCCATAAAGACCTTGTTTTTAGGAGCTTTTCTTGTGGGAATAAATGCTTTCAAATTCTCCCATTTTTATTTTTAAAATAATTTGTATCTCCTCACATCACTATTGAAATCTCTTTCTCTAAATATCAAGTTCTCTTGAAATCAGCAATAGAAGTGCTCCATCTCCATTTTGAAGAAAGTGGATCAGAACTTCCCTCACTTCTCATTGCCTATGGTTGTTCTGCTACTGTAATTCACAAAGTTACCCTTTGAAATTTCATTCAAATGACCAATCCCTCTTTCTAGCCACTCTCACTACCATTATTCTGATGATATGGCAACATCCATCTAGGCTTCAATGAAATGAATAATAATGACATTTAGGTTTCTTAGTTTCTTTACATCATACACTTGAATGGCCTTTTCTTACATTCTACCTACCCACAGACGGTGCCACTTTTTATAATATTTTATTACAACAATCTTATCTACTGCCAGGAACTGGATCAGAACTTTGAGCATCTTTTCCTTAAAGCCTTCTGTTCTTAAATATACTATTTGTTTTTTTCTTCATTTGCTTTGCGACATTATATAATAGTTCCTCAATTAAGCTCTAATTTCCCAGTTGATCTGTCTTTTTATCCAGTATGGATGCAATGATCAGTCATGGAACATACATGCCCTAAAGTATTTTCCTGTCTTGATTTTATTTTCTATCTAGAAGGGACTGTGCCCATTTGTTCAACAAACACATAATAAACATTCTCTACTTATCAGGTACCATTCTAGGCATGGATGATATAGCAATGAATCAAATAATTACTCCACTCCTCTGCAGCTTTAATTCTTGTTTAGGAAGATGGACAATATAAACATAAGTAAATACATCTGTAAACTAAAGATGTACAGAGTGGTGTGATGTGCTGCAGAGAGGAACAAAGCAAGGTTGTGATGACAGAAAATATATCTGTATTTAAAAACAGAGGGTGGCCCAGTGAGGCTGTTTTGATGAAGGAACTTTTGGATCGAGTCCTGAAGAATATTAAGTGAGCTATGCAGATATTTGAGGGAAATATTCCTCTAGACAGGAATAGTAAATACAAAAGCCCAGAGGAAGAACTTTATTTAGCTTTCATCTTTTTATAAAGATGTGATTGAAGCAGAGGAGACAAAAACGAATACGCTGGTAAATGAATTCAGAAAGGTAGTACATCTTCCTTGATGTTATATATTTCTTCTTTGAGATACACAACCTGGCACCATCTCATGGTTCTTTTTTTTTTTTAATACATATTTTGGGTTTGTTATTGATTTTTCATGAGATTCCTTGGTAAATGATACTACTTTACTTCAGTAATAGTAATTGATTATTTTACCCTTAAATGATCATCTATCATCATCTATCCTAGTCTCCAGAATTAATACATCTATCTTTCCTGCTTTCCTATGTAGTCCTCCCAAGCATATATGAAGAGAGACAATTAAGTACGTGAATTCATCCTAAAAATATTGCTTTGAAGGGAGGAATAGGTGCCGGTGTTGGTGCACAGCTTCCCAAGGGAAATACTTGGAAGGGAATTGTAGCAATAGTCAGTAATAAGGTTTGTAGCCACAATTTTCACAGAGTTTCCTTAAAAAATGTTCATCTACGTGTACCCACTTTTTCTTCTTCACCTGTAATCTAAAGAAAGACTTTTTAAAAAAAAATGAAAAAAGAGGGAAGTGAGCAGGGAGAAAAACCAACGTTTAGATTTGACCTATTCAAATGGCCCTGTATATTTTCATCTAATTGAACTTACATCATTCATTACAATGTTTTATTCATATCTTATTTATAGTGTCTCGTCTACTAAGGAGTATAAACATTATGAACTGCTACTCATATATTTTTCTTTTCTATTTCTTTATTTCTCCACATAATGTTTAATAAATGTTCATATGTGGCCATAAACATATGTTTGGGGAACTCATCCATTAATGAGGTAATGGGAAGTTTTTATAGGCAATTCCTTATATTTTTTAATACACTTTTTTTACATTATGTTCCTGATATTAAATAACTGACTCCTTTTTAAAATATGGATAATATTTTTTTGAATTGAAAATGCATTTAGAAGTATAACTATATCAACATTTAGAATTATTTATTAAAGAATTTAAATGTCATGTGCAAGATGGCATACATTTTTATGTCATTTCTTTGAGGTACGTAAGACCTGGAGTTTATATTTTCAAGATAAAAATCTAGGAATTGAAAGCGTGAAGGCAGAGGTAGTAACCTAAGTAGAAATATATTGTGGTTCTGGGAAGAAGCTTTCTATGAGTGACAACAAATTTTTAAAAAGGAGATAAATTTCTTATTGTCTTTCAGACCTGAAGTCCCAAGAGTTATGAAGTTCTAATTGTAATAGTTTGTACATAAAATACTTAAGAATGATTTTTCTGATATCGTTGTGTAAAAAAATTTTACCACATGCTTTCGTAATATTTTATCCTTTGCCATTGTGAATCATTTAACAGCTTCGTATTTGAATTACTTTGTGTGATTAGTTAATGTCCATCTTGGCATGCTGCTATCTAGACAATCTCTGAGACTCATGCTCTGTCCCTAGGGTTTCAATACTTTTTTTTTTTTTTTTTTTGCAGATTTTGGCCAGGCTGGGTTTGAACCCGCCACCTCCTGCATACGGGGCTGTGCCCTACACCTTTGAGCCACAGGCACTGCCCATATTTCAACAGTTTCTAGCATATAATAAACTTGATATAGATAATTGTGGAATGAATACAAAGACAACTTGCTTCATTAAACTGAAATAACCATAAAAAGAGGTAGAAGGAAGGTACTCTTTATTGTTTAGCCTTTGTCAAACAACTCTCGCAGAATAGACTGACATTAATTGTTTCCTGAGAAAGAAAAATGAGTTGTTACCCTCCCCCACATATAAACCCAGATTTAACGTCATCAATTCTTAAAGTATTGAAAGGTCAACTTTTCCATTGACTTTTATAATCAACACTTAGATTAATCCAGAAGATTTCTTTCCAAAGTAAATTGATGCAGGGAGTAATTTCAAGGCAGCTGCTCTTCTATATATTTTGGGGGCAATTCACATTTTAAATAGATCCTGTTTAAGCCCATTCCTCATGAACGTGAAAGATATTCCAAACACAAAGCAAGAGCTTTGGGACATAAAAAAGGAAGAATCAATTGAATTCCTTCTAACAATTTGTATTATGTTACTTTTTTTTTGTATTTGCTTTTTAATATAATAGCTTTTTTAAAGATCATGCCGTGTGCATACCAATAAACATCTTTGAAATCTTTTAATAACCAACTCTGTCCTGAATAGCATTAGGAGGTTTAGTCTTAGAAAACGCTATCATAATTAAGATTGTTTTGAATCAAAAAGAGTTCAAAGGAGATTAATTTTAAGCTTTGAAAACCCCATGACATTTAGTATGGTGGCATGCATCCTGAAGCTAATCTAATTATTTGATGACAATTCTAGCATTGAAGATTATTTTACTTAATTGTTTTCACTTTGCTTCTCTGGAGCCCTATCTGAAATAAAGTTAGGATGATTTTTTTTTCCCAAGTGGCAACTTGACCTACTTGTTGAAGTAAATAGCTGACCAAAGATGCCTTCTTTGATTAAATAAATAATTGGAATAAAAATTTTAATGAATTATTTCAGCTTGTGGTTTTTTGAGTTTTATAAAAGGACTATTCACTTAATAAATGATTCATTTAATAAACACTAAATGTGTTTATCATATAAACACATTATAGACAATGTAAGGTATGGCTACAGTTTATGTTATGGTGACAAATATAAAATACAGTAGAACCTCTGTAAGTTGACCACACAAGAGACTGTAACAAACTGGACAACATACACAGGTGGTCAACATAAGGAACTAGGCCTCCTGTGCTGATGTGTACATATAGTACATGTCTCGTCTATCAAAATTAAGTTAACTTAAGGAGGTGGTCGTTGTAAGGACTGGACAGCTGTGGCGCTTCTGCTGTACATATTTTAGATTCTACTGTATTAATAAAATGAAAAGCATAAAATAAACCACAAAGATGTAGTTCTTTGATGTTGCCTCAGCAACATTAGAAGGCAATGTTTGTCCATGCAATGGCATATTAAGTGTATCCACATCTGTGTATGCTCTCATGTTCATGGAATCAAGAAAGAGGTACTTAGGAAGCTGAGAAACAATGAAATGATTCCACACACAAGTGCCAAACAATTATGATCATATTTAATTGATCAGAGCAGGTAACACAGCCATGTCTTACTTCACAGGTGGAAGGTACAATTCTTCTCTTCACCTGGAAGTTGACAGAAATGGAGGTAGAGGGAATTTTGGCAATACATGCCACGTATCCTCAGCAGTCATAATTGAACTGTGATTTTCACTTTGACCCACACCTAGAAATCCCAACTTCTTGAGGGGGCTGTGTTGAGGGGGTCCCTTGACATCTGCAGCTCTTTGCCAGCCTGAATAGACATAGGACCATCAAACAGAGAAGAAAAGCAAAAATAATATGTATCAAACCAAAACAAACAAAAATCTTTAAGGGATAAAATTAAGGAAAGAAAATAACGGGCAGAAAAACTAGCAAAAATGAAGCCCCGATTATTAAAGACGGCAACACTGAAAAATTATGTTTACATGAGAAAAATGGAAAAAAAAAATAAAAATCTGGGGGGAAAAGTTGAAAAACCTTAAATATATATATACACACATACACACATACCTGGGCAGCAGGCGATCTTCTGGGGTATGAGATGCTAATCACAATACAGCTTTATAAGATGGAGACTGGGAGCCTCTGCTGACTTCTTTGCCTTCAATCCCCACAGGGTTGTGAGCCTGAATCTCTCCTAAGTCCACTTAATAGACACGCCTCGACCTTTCCAAACTGTGTCCCTTGGTTAAGCAGTGGCTTTCCTAGGAAAGTGTGGGTCGCTCAGATGTCTCCCAAAGTGGCTGCTCACTTGTCAGTCACTCCAGAACCGGCCTGGCTCCAGGATCCTGTGGCAGAGTCACAAGGTAGCTTCCCTACAGTGGCTGTGCTGGGCCTGCAATTGTACAATGAAAGCTCCATTCTGCCCCTGTGGTTCAATCCTGTCCTCTAGATGCTGTTCAAAGTCACTTGCTCAATTGCCCAACATCTCCCAAGGTAACTCAACTGAGTGCCCAGGTCTTTAAAAAAAAAAAAAAATGCACAAGGAAGGCCTTCCTTGTCTGCAAACTCTGGCTGTTTCTGCAGCTGCTGTTGCTGCAGCCACCACAGCCAGCTGGCCTCAGACTGATCACAAACTCTTGCTGCTTCTCCACTCCTTTCTTCCTCCGCTTGGAGTCTAGAAGTCTTCTGCTGCCTTGCTGTGCCTCCGAAGAGCTGTTTCAGTGTAAAGCCCACAAGTCATAGGTGCCTGACGTCCTCTCTCCCCAATCTCACTGTGCCCAGTTGCAAAGAAGCTGTCTCTAGTCTGCCATCTTCCTCCGCCTCTCCATGCATACATTTTTGATAATAAAACTATCACAAAAGACTGCAAAACCCACAATCTTGCCCAAAGACCATCACAACCTTTCACAGAAAATATTTCTGTAAAGACATCAACTCAGTCACTGCCTGCCCAACCCCATAGTTATGCTACGCTTGTTATACATACTTGTAGCCAAGTATAATTATCTCAAAACAGTCATGTAATTTTTTTCACTTTTTTTTCCCCTTTAAAATCCTTTGTCTCTATTTTGATATACACGTAGTTTACTTTGGTGTACATAGCCCCATTGCAGTGCCTTATTTTCAGGTAAATATTCTTTTCTTGCAGAGAGTGTCTGTTTGTTATTTAAGTTGATGCTACAGAGTGAAGAATCTGAAGTTCAGACTTTCAGACTTAAGCATTCTTAAGCACTGTGTTGTTTTGTTAACCACTATATTATCCTGTTTCCAAAAAAATAAACAGAGAAGGAAACAAGGATAAACATATGTTACAAAGATTTATAATGAGCAGAAATGAAGTATCTGTAAATCTCGAGGAGTTTGAGGAACTGTGGTAGGATTTGAAGTTAAACAAGGAGTAAGCGGTTGTAAATGCTAAGCAAAATGGAAAGTGAGATATTTGAGGATGTAATACTGGGAGCAAATGGCTAAGTAGGACAAAAGTGAAGGTCAATAGCATATAGAATGAAGTAGAACAATGAGGCTACATTACAAGGTTACATGTGCAGGATTGAGGGTAGAATAGATGCTGAGCTTCCTGGAGAAGGCGCATACTATAAATGTTAACATCTTCAAACAACTGGAGGGAAGGATGTGTCTATGTAGAGTGGCTATAGAGAGATGAGAAAATAATTTTATCATTTATGTATTGATTTCCAAAGGTTCCCTTTGTATGTCTTGTGTAAATACTCAAGCTTAGAATTACACTCACTTTTTCTTTTTTATTTTTCTTCTGGCAGGGCAAGAAAAAAACAAAGAAACCTGCCAGAAAAAGTCAAGTTGATTTTTTTCTGTGTTTGTTGCCATAATGTCTCTTTCCAACATTCTCAACTTTGTTGACCTTCTGCTTCTACGAACCTCTTGAGACACGAGCATTATCTGTCCAACCTGACCTTGGAGTGGTTTAATCCACTGCTTTCATTTAATATGCTCTGACTCATGCCTAGTCTTGACCTGTTTATCATACACTGACAGCTACCTTACTGATCCAATTCACTGTATTCTGGCAAACTTTCTGCTCTTTTAATCTCCTTGGTGCTGACCTTACATAGTATCCTCCTCACATTTTCTGTAGGGTTCTGGGGCAACGAAGGTGGATGTGAATAAATAGTTCATGTTTTCCTGGCTAGGAGAAAGACATCTTTCTATTTGCTCTGGGTTAAAAGAAAATTCCAGAAGGGCAGCTGCACAGCCATAGCATTTTCTTAACAATAAAATATCAACTAAGCTGTATGTGGTTTAAATCTCTTAACTTCTAATAACATAATTATTATTTTTAAAACAGATTTATCAATATGCTATGGAAAATAAACAGCTCTGATTTAGTACCATAGAATGGTGGATTTGCACCTCAGTAGGGCTTCGGCTATCATAAGCTTCTTTCATTATGAAATTAATTATTTAAATAATTACAACAATGTAAATGAGCCATCATCTTAAAATAGAACCCAATTTACTTCCTGCTAGTCCCCGAAGGGACCTTTTTGTGTAGCTCAGTGTAACCATGACACCGTTCCAATTCACCAATTTGTGTTTCCTGCTTTATGGATTAAGTGTCGTGGGGGCCATAATGTTCTAACTACCTTTATTTCCCCATCTTTTCTAGTACCATTTTAGGATCTCACCCACACCTGACAAGGTTTGGTGGCAGGCAGAAAGCAAGAGCAGCACGTCCTCAGGGCAATCAGGTTAAATATATGTATGTTTAATTATTTACACTTGGCTTTACACAGAGTAATTTAGAGTGCTGGAAAGGCAATAGGATCTCAGTTTATTGCTAACAGCATGGAGCTTGGATCTTCAGAGAAGAGTGGATATGGGGCTAATGAGATTTAGTATCAGATATTTGACTTTGCTTGAAATTGCCTTCTTCACTTTTTCAATAAGTAGTGAGATTTCACTAAGTCCCTTATCTTGGGGATATTCCTTTAAACTGAAACCTTTAATACTAGTAGGTGATTAAAGAACTAACTTTCAAAATGTATAACAAGATGTTTTACTTGTTAAAACCTTGGAAGAAGCAGAGCTAGGGAAGTACCTTACTGTCCCCTTACCTACAGGGAATATGTGGCAAGACCCCCAATGGATGCCGAAAACTGCAGAATCTACTGAACTTTATACATGAATATTCTAGTTATGTTTTTTCCCTCTATATGCATGCCTACGATAAACTGTAATTTTTAAATTAGAATTAAATTAGACTAATCATAAAACAGAACAATTATAACAATATGTCAGCATCACTACCTTTGTGCTTTAGGGTTATTATTAAGTAAAGGAAGGGTTAGTTCTGCAGGCACTCTGATATCATTAAAGTTGATTTGATAACCAAGGCAACCACCAAGTGACTAATTAGACAGTAGTGTATACATTGTGGATATGCAGGACAAAAAGATGCTGCACAGCCCAGGTAAGATGGAGTAAGATAGCGTGAAATTTCATTAAGCTTCTGAGAACGGCATGCAATGTAGAAGTTCTGAATCATTTACATCTGGAGTCTTTTAACATTATTTTTAGAGCACAGTTGATGGAAGATTACTGAAACTAGAAAGCCAAATTACAGATAAAGGGGTACTATTCAACTTGATTTTATTTGTATGTATGCATATTTCTGTGTGAGGGGAGTTAATGAAATAAAGCAGTACGATAAATAAGAAAAAACAAAATTTGAAAAGACTTATTGGTGTAGTATAAAGACAAGGATTATACTCTTTACAGGTCAACTGGTAACTACCCATCAACTGATAAAAGGGTGATTCTTAATAATTACAGGAAAGGTAAAACTTCAACCAACTACCCTTCACTTACTTTTTATTTATTTTTTATTATGACTTCAGGTTCATTGAGGGTACAAAAATTAGGTTAAATGTTTGCATTTGTTAGGTAATGTTCTTCTTATAATTATGTCCTGCCCCCAAGAGGTGTGCCATACACCCTGACATTGTGCCTGTTAGTGGGAGCACATGCATTCCCCCTCCTCTCCTCTCCCCACCTTGAGTTGATCTGAGTTTTTCTCTTATGTGGGTGTGTTTTAGATCAAATGGCTTCATATTAGAACCAAGTATAGTGGACTCTTGCTTCTTCCTCCTGGTGATACTCTACTAAGAAGAATGTGTTGAAATTCTATGCAGGTTAAGACTATGCAAAGATCTTGCAAAGTCACCATCTTTTTTAGTAGCTGAATAGTATTCCATGGTATACATGTACTGCACAGCTTGTTAATCCATTCCTGGGTTGGTGGACATTCAGGTTGTTTCCCCATTTTGGTGGTTGTGAATTGAACTGATAAACAGTTTACTGCAAATATCCTTATGATGAAAATGACTTGTTTTCTTCTGAGTAAATGCCTACTAATGGGATTGCAGGATCAAATGGGAGACCTAATCTGAGTTCTTTGAGGACTCTCCATATTTCCTTCCAGAAAAGTTGTCTTAGTTACCGCAGACCTCTTTGACTTGGGAGTCTTCCCTTTCCCCTCCTTGAGACTAACTTTTAAAAACAGTTTTGGTTGCCACACTTCTTATCATCTAATACAAATTTGACTGTTGAAGTTGTGGAGTGGATTTCCATAGGGATAGCAAATATGCTTGGAAGTGTCAGCAAATAAATAATGCCAAATAAATAATGGCTTTGGTGAGGTTCCATATTGGTAGAACCCAAGAAGTCAGAAATTCTGCTGAAATTTATGAAAATTAGAAGAAGTTGGCAGTGTAAAAATAGAGTCTCAAATAGTGAGATAAAGGGCTTGAAGGTAGGCCTTGCCTAAGTTTTAACAATTTTGGCCACATTTTTAGTTATTTCACAGGTGTTTGTGTAGTATGAATAACGTGAATTTGGGCAATAAATGACTTATCTTATAGAAAGACAGACAAATGCCTTCTTAATCATGGGGTGCTACATTCCTAAAAAATAAAGTAACTAGAAAATTCATGAGTTACAAGAAAACACACAAAAACAGAGAATGGTAAAAACACATAAAAAGTAATTACATTATGAAATAATCTTTCAACTATTATATGCCTTAACTGTCTTTCATTTTTGGTCTCTGCCTCTCTACCTCTCTATTGGATATCTCAATATTAATTTTCAATTTACTAATTCTCTCCCTGACTGTTCTAATTATCAGTGTACAACATTTAATTCATCATTAAAAGCACCCCAATTCTAGTATTTATGTTTTTATTGCAAATACATTAATTTGCCTTTATCGTATCCAATTTCCACTTGTTTCATTTATATTTTTAGGTCATATTATAAAATATAAATTATACCTTTATTTATATTTTTAAACATGAAAAACATAATTTTATAGTTTTTTAACTACTTTGTCAAATTATTTGCATGTAGGGAGAATTTATTTCTGATTGTTTTTGGTAACTAATTTTTAGGAATTGTATATCTTTGTGTATTTTTATATTTTATACTTATTTGGATTGTTTCCCCCCACACTATTCATTGTTTCCTTTCTTTACTTATATTCCTATTTTGATATATTTAGGGGGTATAAATGTTTTTGTTACATGAATAAACTATAATGTGGTGAAGTCTGTGCTTTTAGTATACTCATCACCCAAATGGCATAAATTATATACGTTAGGTAATATTTATTCCCACTTCCAAGCTCTCCCTTCTGAGATTCTAATGGCCATATGTCACTTTGTATGACTGCTTGAACCCATTAGCTGCCACTTGTAAGTTAACTTGTGGTATTTGGTTTTCTGTTCCTGAGTTACATCAGTTAGGGAATTATTTTCCAGTCCCACCCTAGGGGCAGCAAAAACATTATTTTGATCAAAAGATGAAAATGTGACTGAATTGTATTCCATTATTTTATATGTATAGTATATGTGCATATAGTATATGTACATATATATAATATACTATTTATATAGTTTTTTATATGCACATTATAACTTGTGTATATATGTGTATGTATAGTCTAGCACGTTTTTTTTTCTTTTTTTTTTTTTTTTTTTGAGACAGAGTCTCACTTTGTCACGCTCAAGTTCCATAGCATCATAGCTCACAGCAACCTCCAATACTTGGGCTCAAGCAATTCTCTTGTCTCAGCCTCCTAAGTAGCTGGGACTATAGGCACCCGCCACAATGCCCAGCTGTACTTTTAGAGACAGGGTCTCACTCTTGCTCAAGCTGGTCTCGTACCTGTGAGGTCAGAGCAATCCACCCACCTTGGCCTTTCCGAGGGCTCGGTTTATAGGCATGAGCCACTGTTCCCAGCCAGCACGTTTTATTTTCTATTCATCTGCTGATGGAGAGTTAGGTTAATCCATACCTTTGCAACTGTAAATTGTATTGTGATAAATACATGAGTGCAAGTGTCTTTTTTATATAATGACTTCTTTTGGGTTGATATCTAGCGTTGGGATTGATGGATTGATTAGTAGATCCACTTTTAGTTCTGTGAGAATTCTCCACACAGTTTTCTGTAGAGGTTGCACTAATTAACTGGTCCCACCCAAACTGTATAAGCATTTTCTTTCACGGCATCCATGCCAATGTCTACTATTTTGTGACTCTTATAAAATAGTTATTGTGACAGGAGTAACATGGCACCTCATTGTGGTTTTTAAGTTGCTTCCCCTTGATTATTAGTAATGTTAAGAATTTTTTCATATTTTTCTTGGCCATATGTATATGTCTCTTCTTTTCAAAAGTGTCTGTTCATGTCCTTTGCCTATATTTTAATGAAGTTATTTAATTTTTCTTCCTTATTTGGGTTCCTTGTAGCCACTGAAGTTAGTCCTTTGTCAGATGTTTGGTTTCCTAATATTTCCTAACATTATTTCTTCTACTGATTATTCCTTTTTAGTTTAATTAAGTCATGGTTACTTTTTTGATTGCGTTTGCTTTGGGAGTCCTAATTATGAATTATTTGCCTTCGTCAATGTCTAGAAGAGTTTTTCTTAGGTTTGCTTCTAGAAATTTTGGGGTGTTAAGCCTTACATTTAAATATTTAATCCATTTTGAGTTCATTTTTTTATATGGTGTCAGGGATCCAGTTTCATTTTTCTACATGGAACTAATGAGTTTTCCCTGCACCAGTTGTCTGCTTTGTTAAAAACCAGTTGGTTGTAGGGATAAGGCTTTATTTCTGGGTTCCCTATTGTGTTCCATCAGCAGTTGCTATAACCGTGAAGTGGGGTAATGTGATTCCTCCATGTTTGTTCTTCATCTTAGGATTGACTTGGCTATACAGGCTCTTTTATGGCTCCATATGAAATTTAGCATAGTTTTCCTAGTTCTTTAAAAAATGACATCAGTGTTTCATTAGAAATTGGATCTGGATATTACTTTGATCAGTATGGTCATTTTAACAATATTGCTTCTTCCAATTCCTGAGCATGGAGTGCTTTTCTGTTTGTTTGTGATCTATAATTTCTTTAATTGGTATTCCATAGTTCTTATAGAAATCTTTCACCTCCTGGTTAAGTATACGTCTAGGTTTGTTTGTTCGTTTTAGCTATTGTAAGTGGGCTGAGTTCTCCGAGTTCTTGCTCTGATTTTCAGTTTGTCTGTTATTGGTACGTAGACATTTTACTGATTTCTGTACATTGATAATGTAACCTGAGACTTTATTGAATAATTTTACAAATTTAGGAGTCTTTTTGCAGAGTCTTTACAGTTTTCTAGGCATAATATCATATTATCAGAAACAAAAATAATTTAACTTCCCCTTTCTGATAGATGGCATTCATTTTGTTCTCTTGCCTGATCATTATATCTTGGACTTGTTGAATTGGAATGAAAGTGGACATCCTTATTCTGTTCCACTTCTAAAGGGAAATGCTTTCAACTTTTCCCCATTTGGTATGATGTTGGCTGTGGGTTTGTCATATATGGCTTTTACCATTTTGATAGGTGTTTTGAAGTATGTTTCTTTTGTTAAGAGTTTTTATCATGAAAGGATGTTGGGTTTTATTGACTACTTTTTTGGCATTCTGTATTCTCCTGATTCCAAGCTTGTGGGGTTGTATGTTTCCAAGAATTTATGCATCCCCTCCAGATCACCTAGTTTATGTGCATACATATGTTTGTTGTAGTCTCAGATAATGTTTTATATTTCTGTTTTAAAGTATGGGTATTAATACATAGCTGTTGTTACACAGCACACAAAAACACACAACTATAATAATCTTTATTACTCAGCAAGACACTGGCACATGTCAACATGAACACAGCTGTGAGACACTAATATAAAAAGGTTATGAAACATTATGAAGTTGTTTGTATAGGTTTCTAATGTAAGCTTGCTAGCAAATTTGCAAACTGAATTTTCAGACCCTTCATAGGCTCTCATGGTCATTCCAGGAAAAGAGTTCCAAAATTGCTTTGAAGCATGGACTAGCCACTGGCATTAGTGCATAGCTTCCCAAGGGGAGTATCTTAAAAGTGACAATAGTGATACTCAGCAATGAGGCATGTGGCACTTTTTGTAGAATGAGTTTCTGAACTTAATTGTCTGACCTCATATGTTGTTATTTTGTTTATAATTATGGTAACACAAAAATGAAATGAGGAAAAGATGGACTTTTTGCATAATTAATGCTAGGCTAATTGGATATCCATACGGAAAAAGAAAAATAATACTGATGTTTACTTCAGAATATAGATCCTTGCATATAAACACATAAAATTGTATGTGTTAATACATATTAATATACAAGGAAAAAAAAAGGAGAAGATGATTTTGGTCCAGGATAAAGTTTGTTTTTTTTTCCTAAACAGGATCCTTAAAGAATATTATAAGAAAAGTGGACTATATTAAAATAATAATTTCTGTTTAATAAAAGACATTAATAAAGGGCGTAAAGGAAACAACAGAAGTAGATATTTGCAGTATGTATTTTAAACAAAGAACTTGCTTTCAGAATATATTAAGAACTTCTATGAATATGTAAGAGAAAGGCAGAAAACACAACAGAAAAGTGGATAAAATCTTTAAATGGGTACTTCAGATAGGAGGGTATCAAAAATGCAACACACATATAAACACACATATTTGCCATCAGAGAAATACAAGTTAAACCACAACATAATAATACCATACAGTCATCAGATGCACTTAAAACACAAGAAAACAAACAAACAAACCCCACACACAAAATACCAAGTGAAATCACCTCTGAAACTCTGCCGGTAGGAATGTACATAATGAAAAATGACCATCAATGCTTATTTTTAACAGTCTTGCAGACTTATATTTTATATGTTATACTATTTTATCCTTTAAAGTTTGCAATGAATTTTAGTATATTCACAGATATGTGCAACCGTCACCATGATCGACTCTGTAACACACACACACACACACACACATATATAAATCCTGTACCCTTTAGCTGCAATTCTCTACCTAGTCCTAGAAAAACACTGACCTGAATTTTCTCTCTATAGATTTTCCTATTCTGAACATTTCACATGAATGAATTAGTATTATAGGCATTTATTTTTGTCATTATGAACTTTTACAATGAAACACTATGAACCAGGTAGCTTACAAACCAAGAGATATTTGTGTCTCACAGTTCTGGAATTTGGATTTGGTGCCTGCTAAGGGCCTGTTTTCTGGTTCATAGAGGGCAACTTTTTGCTGTGTTTTTTCATGAGGGAAGTGTCTAGCTAGAAACATTCGGTCTCTTTTATAGGACACTGTAAATCCATTTGTGATGGTGAAGCCCTCAAGTTCTAATCATCTCCCAAAGGTCCAAACGTCTAATCCCATCACCTTGGGGTTTATGTTTCAACAGATGAATTTTGGGCTAGCTAGGAATAGTTAAAGACCCAAAGGAGCAATCATTTGTATAGTTCATTTCTCTTCTCTAGAATTCAGGGTTGGGGTCAGGGCTGTAAGGCATTCTGTGCTGTCAGGGTCATGGTGGCTTCTTCTATTTGTTCTGCCATACCTTTTGTTTATTTTTACAGATGTTTATGGGCAACTTCTCTCTCTGACAATCAGAAAACTGGTTTTTAGCATCCTTTGGCCATTTCCTCATTTGTTCTACCCTATGTCACACCCGGTGCTTTTTTGACCTCGTGAGATAACAACCTGAATTTGTAGGTAATAGAATGGTAGTAGAGGTGAAAAATTGGAGGCAAAGTCCCACATGAAATTTTCTTTAAGAAATGCCCAGAAGTTGCCTCAGAAATTTTCTGTTTGAATTTCATTCACCAGAAATTAGTCGCCACGTCACATGAAGCTGAAAGGAAGTCTGGGAAATACAACCTTGATCCCCGAAAGCCAAATGCCAACCTTAACACACACGCACACACACACACTCTTAATATGGAAAGACAGAAAAAACAAAGGGGAAGATAAATTGGCAGATAGTTAAGAGTTTCTGTACACAATGTCTATGTACATATTTTTCTGAATATCATATTATTATTTTAATGAATGAAACAAGAAAACAAGAAAAGAAGTAATATTAATTTTCTAATTCATTTGGGAATTAAAAAAGCTCCTTTAAATAGACTGAAAAAGTGAATTTCTGGACCTTTTAAGTCCAAATTTTATATCCTTTCATGTTTGGCCGTATGTATATTCCAGTTTACTTAAGGAAAATGAACAAGAGGTTAATATGTTCAAGGACAAAATGGGTCTAGGAATTAGGCTGGAGAAAGTGATACCCGCTGGTATTAAGATATCTGGACAGACTATTTCACAACATTTTCTTTCAATGGGTGAAGAAATAGCACTTTTATTTTTATGTCACTGTTCCCCTTCTCTCTTAACAAGGATTGTGAGCAGTGCCATTAATCTGTTGACTGTTGCTGAATCTATCAGCTATGCTTCATAAATGCACACCTGCTGTGCTGCTGAAAGAACCTGGTATTTTCTGATGCTCCACTGAGTACAATGGACTGACAGCTTAAAGAGGCAGAACGGAAGACAGGTGGGAGGGAAGTCCGTAAATGGGTTAATAATATACCACAATATCCTCTTCATTGAAACTAGTTATTACTGAAAAGAATGGAGGATCAACAAAGCCTTAAAGACTATCTTATGAAATTTAATAATACTAGAACTCATGCTAAAATAGAGATATTCCTAAGAGTGAACTGATTATAAATTCCTAAATATATGACACTGTGACTTTCTTTTTTAAAATCGGAGCTATTTACAGGTGATGGCCTTGAGTGTAAGCTAGCCATGTTATGTATAGTTCTTATGCAATATTAAAATGCGAGGAACTTTTATCAAAAAAAAAATGGCATATCATACTCCCTGATGTAACATTACATTTTTAAAGTTTCAACAAAAGGCCTTTAAAACCTCTGTATATAGCTGCATAATGGTTCCCAGTTGTTCTAAAAAATAGCACAGTCCCCGGAAAACATTATATAGAGGAATTTCATTCGGCCCTAAATATATCTACTCCTTTGACATAGTCATAGCAATTCAAGCATGAGAATGAATACAAAGTAGGCCTTACTGAACCTGAAATGGAATTTTCTGTATTTTTAGATTTTCTGTCCCTTCTAAGAAGTGTAAGGATTTGAGGCTAATTCAATTTAGGCTTACTAAATACATACATCGACCTTTAGGGCAAAAGAATTCTAGTAATTAGTCTTTCCTTCCTAATTATAGTCGTGGAATATGTACTTTCTTTTTTGCTTTTCCTTTGTGGTTTTTGAGTGTCTCACTGTAATTTTCCAACTGAGAAGCTCATACATTGAAAATAATTGAACAGTCTTTACTCAAGCAGAATGTTTACATCCTTCAGGTTTCTATGTAGCATCAAATAGGTACTAATCCCATAAATACAAACATCTCTCTTATAGGAAATTATCTTAAATTGAATTAATTAGTAACAATACTAAATTATTAGAAAAAATACTTTTCCTACAGAGTTTTGTTAGTACTTCTAGTTTTATCCTGGAGTAAAATTATTCATTATGGCATGCAAATATTTTCTGTCAATAGCTTCCATGCCTCTAAAACTAACTGCAGCAATAAGCTTTAATATTTTAGCATTACATAATTCATAATTGCCAAGTCACGGAAGAAGCCCAAGTGCCCATCAACCATGAATGGATTAATAAATGGTGGTACATGTATATCATGGAATACTATGAAGCCTTTAAAAAGATGGAGACTTTACCTCTTTTATGTTTTTTTTTTTTTTTTTGAGACAGAGCCTCAAGCTGTCCCCCTGGGTAGAGTGCTGTGGCATCACAGCTCACAGCAACCTCCAACTCCTGGGCTCAAGCGAGTCTCTTGCCTCTGCCTCCCAAGTAGCTGGGACCACAGGCACCCACCACAATGCCTGGCCATTTTTTGGTTGCAGCCATTATTGTTGTTTGGCAGACCCAGGCTGGATTCGAACCCACCACCTTAGGTGTATGTGGCTAGCGCCTTAGCCACTTGAGCTACAGGCACCAAGCCTTTACCTCTTTTATGGATGGAGCTGGAACATATTCTTCTTAATAAAGTATCTAAAGAACGGAAGAAAAAGTATCCAATGTATTTAATGCTATTATGAAACCAATATATAATCACCCACCCTTTCATATGAAAGATAAAACACAACTGTAGCCCAGGATGAAGGAGGGAAGAGGAGGGGGAGGGAAGGGGAGGGGGAAGGCCAGGTGGAGGGAGGGTAAACAGTGGGATTTCACCTATGGTGCATATTGCAAGGGTACATGTAAAATCTATTAAGAGTATATAAGTGTCTTAATACAATAATTAAATGAGGTGAAATCTATGTTAACTAGTTTGATGCAAGCATTCCAAATTGTATATAAAATCAGCACATTGTACCCTATAAATGCATTAATGTACACAGTTATGACTTAATAAAAAATTAAGAGGAAAGAAAAATATTTTTACATTATAAAATGTTTTACTTTTAGTAACTTTTAGTGATATATACTATAATTAATTACTTTGGTCCTTGTTTGATCCAGGAAACTATGATATAATCTGTTCTTTCAGTGGTATTTACCTGAGCTACATAACAATGATAAGTATATTCCAAATAATTATTGTATTTCCCCTTAAACTTTACATGGCTAAACTTTAAATATTTAATTTTTTTTTTTCAGAGAGGAGATCTCAATATGTTGTCCATGCTAGTCTTGAACTCCTGGCCTCACACAATCCCTCTGTCACAGCCTCTTTAGTAGTTAGGATTATCAGGGTAAGCCCCTATGCTTGGCTGATGTTATTCTCTAAACTTTATTTTTTCTCCTAAGAAAACCATTCTGGCTTGTCTAGAACTTTAAAGATTGTTTCCAGAATATCTTTCCATTTCTCTTCATCTTTTGGCAATGATTTTTGACATTTCAGGCGTCATGGTGTTAGGGAGAAGCTTATTTGTAGCATTTTACGATTTCTGTGGTGCCAATGTTTTCATCTTGGTTATATCAAGATAAGAGTTACTCATTGGCCTTTGAGGACTTACAGAAAAAGTCTCCAGTTCCCTCGGAAACTATATTTCCTTTTCTACTTTGTGGTCAATTGTTCCATAACCTACTGGAGTGTATTATGATTATTTAGGAAAAGAATTGCACTATTACTTAATCTCCAAATTGCTCTAACTGGTTACTTTTTTGTACTGAAAATACCTATGCATGATTTTCTACATTAGAACATGATTGCAATGGAGTTGTATTTCTGAGTTCATATTATACTATCCCAAAACAACTTACTATTCTTTCAATAGTATTTGAGTTTTTATAAATATAAGTATAAGAGCATACGTTCATTATTTCACTCCATTCGTAATTTCTACTGTTTTTCATTCCTTGTTTTAACTAAAGAAGTGAATCCCTTCTGATTGATTTTTTTTCCTACCAATTCTCTTACTTCTTCTTTTAAGTTCCTCATTTAAGGCTACTCTTACTTTAACAATTTTATAACTCAGTGTTTCTCACATTTTAGTATATTAAAGAATCCAAGGAAGATGTTTTGTATTTGATTTGTTTTGATTAGCTTTTGGTGATAGGCATTTGGGTTTTGGAAACCCATCACTGGTGGGATTCCATTGTACCAACTGATGTACGAGCAGATCTGAGTACTTCCTACAGGGAAGATCTGGTCTTGAGAAATTATCTCAGTGTTAGTTTATCTGTAAATGTTGATATCTCCCCCTCATATAAGAAACTTGGTTTTTAAAGATACAAAATTCTAAGATGACCATTATTCTGTTTGAGATGACTGAAGATGGGGCCTCAATCCCTTCAGTCTAGTAAGGTCTCAGTTGAGAAGTCTGCAGGTAGCCAGACAGATGGGTTTTCCTCTGTAAATTACCTGCTGTTTTCACCTTGCTACTGGCAGGAATTCCTTTTTCATGTTAACTTTGGCTGTCTGATAACTAGGTGTGCTGATGATTTCCTCTTTGGCAATGGGTCTCCCAGGTGTTGATTGAGCTCCTAGTACCTGGATATCTAAATTTCTAGTACCACCAGGGAAGTTTTCCTCAGTTATTCCCTCAAATAGGTTTTCCAACCCTTGTATAATTTCTTCTTCATCCTCAGTGATGCCTACAATTCCTATGTTTGGCATCTCTACAGGACCCCATATTTCTTGCCGGTTCTATTCATTCCACTTAATTTGATGTTCTTTAACTTTGACTGACTTATTTAATTTGAAGGTGTTGTCTTCTTGCTCTGAGATTCTTTTTCTGCCCTTTCTTGTTTTTTCTTAAGAATGTCCACTGTTTTCAGTGTTTCCTTGAATGAATTTTTCATTTTTCGAAGTTCTGTTTTTTCAATAATTTGATTTGTTTAGTGATTTTTCTCATTCATCTCTCTCAATTTTTTTCTTGTTTCTTTGTGTTTGGTATTGCATTTTCTCTTGTATTTCATTAAAATTACCTAAAATCTATATTTTGAATTTTTTGCCATTTCAATATTCTGGATGGGATTGGTATCCACTGCTAGAGAGTTGGTGTTCTCTTTAGGGGGTGTCCCTAAACTTTGATTCTCCTGACTTTCAGAGTCCTTTGCTGATTCCTTCTTATGAGGAGTAGCTGTTGCTTTTTGATTTTTAGATTATTTTCTATTTAGATAATAGTATGCCCAATTTAATCTCTAAGAGAGTAGGGGTGCTTGTGAGTGAGAACCAACTACATCCTATACGATTAAGTTAGCAAATATTGTAAAGTGTGTGCAAATTGACCTCCCTGTCAGTAGATGGTGCTTTTCAGAAGAAGCAAGCTCTAATGTTATTTCTGGGTCCTGCATCTGGGTCTAGTCCTTCAGAGAAGCATTTGAATATCCCAGTGTTGGGTGGAGCCCTGGGACTTTCAGGTGTGTCCTTATTTTCTGCCTTGGGAGGAGGATAAACCTGGGCGGGACTGTTGGGTGAGCTCTGGTTCCATAAAAGCTGGCCAGGTATGGGCTTCAGCAGTGGTAAAAGATCTGCTCCCAGTTTCTAGATGAAGCTGCAGACAAGGGGCTGAAGGGGCCCTGCTCAGCAGAAAGTCTGCTTGTGTGGAGGTGGGACTGTCTGAGATTTACAATCTGGCAATGCAGATTGAGGTCCCCCATGACTTTGATGCTGGCTGGAAGGTTCCCTGCCCAGGATCCCACCCTGAGCTGACAGCACACCCCTCCCATGGAGGGAGAAGTGCCCTGAAAGCACACAGCAGTTAGCACCCACACTGATGCTGACCCCATCATCTGACTATTCAGGAACACTCATATCCCAGGCTAATTCATAGTTCTTTCCTCTGTGATCCCAAGGATTGCATTCAAGACCTGAAGGTATGGGATCTGCCCATCCTCATGTGCCCAGACATCAACCTGACCATGCCAGGGAGAAGTGTACTGGTCTTGAGAGTTGCTCACAGTATGCTCAAGCAGATCCTATGTCCCTCCTCCTCCCAGCGTGCCCTGCTCTAATGAAGTCACTAGGCAAGCAGCACCTGCGAGGGCTGGCATGCAGGGAACTCACAATCCAAGCACCTTTTTGTCTGCTTCAGGACCCCAAGAGGAAAGGTCTGAAGCCCACTCACTGTAGAAGTCTACGTGTGGTGACTCAATTGTCTATCTTGGCAGCTGCAGGTGGGAGAAGGAAGAGGCGAAAAAAAGTCTTTTTAGAGGAAAGCCGTCACTCCAGGCATGTCTGTCCCTGACTCTGGGTGGTTGTCTGTTCTGAATGTCCAGGCTCTAGAATCCTATAGATCATCCTACACCCACTGAACCTCTGTGGTTCCTGCAACCTGGCCAGAACTGGGTAATGTTTGTATGAGGATAAACAAAATAAAACCTGAGATGCTGACATTACCTGGGAAGTACAAAGGCACCAGGTTGAATAGAGAAGCAGTATGGCCTCTGTCATCTTGGCTCGAGTCTATGGAGAAGACAGGTGCCCCAGAGGTGCTGGGAGCCTTGTGCTTTGTCCACAAGAAGCTCCAAGGTCACTGGTAGTAATGGCCTTTGTTTTGATGTGGACAGAAAGTCTCTCCAATGCCTGGGGAGCCCTCCCACGGTCAGAGAAGTTGAGGAGTGGAGAAACAAATTGCTCCATCCATCTTTTCACCAGAGTCCAGGCCTCTCAGGGCTTGATCACTGCCAGAACTTTGCTCCTCTCTGTTCTGCTCCACTTCTAATTGGATCTCCCGAATGTTCTCCCACCCTGCCCTCAGAGCTATCCCCAATCTATGCTTATTTTTTATCTTTTATCTAAAACATCTCCTTTTTACTGAGACATTTCAGCAGCTGTTGTCTCTGGTCAGCCAAAAGTGATTTTTAAGTGGATGATTTATGAACCACATTTGGATAAACATGACCTAAGGATTTTTCTTCTTTAAGAATCTCCCTATGTCCTTTCCTTTAGTGATACAATATTGTCTAGTTTTAATATACAATACACCTGAAAATAAGGACCCCACGTCTTATCCAAATATATTCCCCATGGACGCTCCTTAAAGTATTGATGAAGTTAGTATAACATCAAGACATTTTGTCATCATAGACAAAATACTTTCTTTGCTTTTATGTACAAAAACATGGAGGTGTTTAGCAGATGACACTTTTCATGAGATTTTACCTAAAAATAAAAGGTAACTTGTGTACTGAAAAAGCTTAAAATAAAATTCTTTAAAAAATGAAAGCAAAACAAAATCTTAATGTAATATTCAAATGTCATGTAGAATTGATTAAAGTAGAAAATAAAAGGGCATTTAGAAAATATTTTACTTTGCTCCTAGGTCTCTGGATATATTCAAATTTCTTCATCATTTTTTTCCAACATGGCACATCACACAGCAGGAAAAAAAAAAAGAAACTGCTGTCAAATTAGGGCATGTTAATTTCAAAACTTCAATAGTTCTTCCATGACTAGTTACATCAATTTACTAAGTAGGTTAATTACTCTAACCTTTCACTTACCCATTCTTGAAAGAGGCATGTTAAGGCTGTAAATCCCTAACTAATCTGACTCAGTCCTCATTAATTACAAACACATTTTGGGGGTCTTATTAAAGAAGCAAGTTACTTCACTAATGTCACTCATTTCTGATCCTTGTCTTTTGAGCTAAATTTGGTTCATTAAGTCTGCCACTATCTTAGCAACCATTGCACTTTCCATATTACAAATTTCATCCGCACTTTTAACCCTCTTCAAGAAATTTAATGATTTCCCTAAACTCATATGTAAATTAAGTCCATTAATGTTTTATAGAATGTCTTCCTGTATTTTTAGCATCAGAATATTATTCTTGTTTTGATATTAAATTTATATTTTGTTAGACATTTTATATTTGAATAATGTATTCATTATATGCCTGATTTGTGGTTTGTGATTTATTTTTCAAGTTATCAAATATTCTAACACATTATTAAATCATTTCTTCATTCTTCATTAATTTTAATACTTGTCATAGGTTAGATTATTAAATGTGCCTGTACTTTTATTCTTAGTGGTCATTTTCCTTATTGAACTCAATTTTTGCATCAATAAATTCAGTGGTTACATCATGATTGATTTATAACTATTTTTATGTGAAAGAGTCATTATAGCTATCATTACTTTAAATTTACAATTTCGAATATCTATTACAACCTGACAATTATTAATTTTAAAATATTTTACAAATAGTAAAAAACTGAAGAATTTTATTGCAATTAGTTTAAGTTCAGAAATTATTTCATAAAACTGTTATCTTAGTCTTTCCTTAGTTCAAATACAAATCATTAGGATTTCTGTAATTTGATCTAATTATGCACCGTTTTGTGGGTAAATCAAGTAATCTATAATGATTCTAATAAACAAAGGTGCTAAGATAAAATAAGCTCAATCTTAATGGGATTGGACAGGCTGAGAAAAGAAGATGAGAAAGTTCAAGATGAGGGACACCAAGGGTTCCGTCTCAAATGGCAGGAGAACAATTAACAACCACTACAGACAGATAAGAGGACCATACCTGTCTCATCTCATTTATCACCCTAACTAATATGCCATTTAACTCTAAGACTTCTAAAGGTTGGAACCTCGGAATTACAAGAGGACAGAAAATCATGGAGAAAAATGAATTGACTAAATTTATTTTCAATTAGTGACGTGATAATTACTCCAATTTCATAGAGGCTTGAAAAAAATTATAATTAATCTAATTTTTGGCATGCCATCAATTTTCAGTTGGGAGCTCAAAAAGTAAATGTTACTTTTGAAAAATAAAACAGGTATGCTTTAACATTAAATCCAGTTTATTTCTTAGTAGTGGTTTGATATTACTAGGTGGGAATCCATCTTGGAATTCATAAATATTAAAATACTTTTCTTTCATATAAACACTTAACTATTCTTGGAAAATCACATATTCAGCCTTTAAAATAAAGTTCTAAAAAAAATTCCTACACTTTTACCAATGAAAGTTTCATGTTGGAATTCATTATTTTTAATTATATATTTAGAAGGTGACTTTTCCACATAGACAATAATTCTTGAGATTGTGAGCATAAAAGCACTAATTTTTACTTAATTAGTGTATGCATTTGTTCAACTCACAGTTTCAAGGTCCCTACCCTGTTTTAGAAACTACATGTCCTTATCTGTAAAAACAGAAAGATTAACTCACACATATTAAACAGAATTACTCATGGTTGAAAGTGATAACATAGGATATGTGTAAGCACAGAATTTTAACTTTTATTGTGCTTAGCTCTCCTTCCATTAGCTATTCTATAGAGAGAAGAAGATTCTGGACAGCCAAAATGTTTTATTTTATTTTTCAGTTTTATGCGCTAACCCTTTTACATCTAACCCACATCTAAAATATTGTAGTTTACCTTTTATTTTCTTTCTGAATCAGGATTTTGTATCATTTCCAAGCCAAAGTGTAGAGGAGTCTCTCTATTAATTGAAGCAGTAAGTAGTCATCTTTTTGATTACCAACTATATGGTCCACATGGCCCATAACCTTCTTCATTCCAGTTTCTGTTTTCTGTAACAAATTCAGAAAACTTGTCTCCTACCCTCAGATTATTTGATTTACTTTTTAATGCCACCTAGATGATCTCTAAATTCTGAAAGCAACCTCAAGAATTCTCTGTAACAAAACTGAGGAAGGAAAGTACAAATTCCTCTCCATCCCTATTGTCCATCTCTTCCATCAAAATATATGTGCAGCTAATGAATGGAGAATTACCAAGGACCTTTTCTTTTCTTTTTTCTTTCTTTCCTTTTTTTTTTTTTTTTTTTTTTTGAGACAGAGCCTCAAGCTGTCACCTTGAGTATAGTGCCATGGCATCACAGCTCACAGCAACCTCCAACTCCTGGGCTCAAGCGAGTCTCTTGCATCTGCCTCCCAAGTAGCAGGGACTACAGGTGCCTGCCACAACGCCAGGCTATTTTTTGGTTGCAGCCATCATTGTTCTTTGGTGGGCCTGGGCTGGATTTGAACCCACCAGCTCAGGTGTATGCAGCTGGCACCGAAGCTGCTTGAGCCGCAGGTGCCGAGCCACCAAGGACCTTTTCTTGACCAGACGTTCATGGAGATCTTTCTACAGCTTTCCTTAGATGTCTGGAGGGACAACCCTTGTGTTTCCCAGGACCAGTGGAGAATCAGGTAAATAAACACTAGAGGAAATTCTTAGATTTTCTTCACTCCATTTGTTCTTCTCTTCCTTTATTTCATTTTGGATTGACTGACCTCTAGCTCCAATAAATTTAGGAATCTGAGCTGAGCAACTCAATTCCATAAATCTGATGAGGTCCTGAATTGTGAAACCTCTTATTCCATATCATTCCCACCACTTTGCATAAGTTCATGCCAAAGTCAACAGTAGGTTCTTCCTATAGGTCATCCCTAGAGAAACAAAATATATGTAGAGAAGAGATTAAAGTTTTTCTATTGCTATTTTTTTCTTACAACACTATGCTAAGCATATCATGTCATATCAGTTTCAACACTTTTTTTTATGCAATAGCCTCTTTCAAGACTCTTTGTTAACTGGGTTCTTCACAATTTATGAAGCAGTAGAGAAAGAATTTTGCCTACAAATGAATGGCCTGCTCAAAAGAAGTGAATGTTCTAAATATTTTATAACCTGTCCTAGAACGTGTCTTATAATTCCATTACATAATTAGAGCGAGTTTAATAGTCAGGAATCTCCACATCCTTCAGTATGGGCAATAAAAGCAAGCTAATGAGATTTTTGAACCAAGGCTTCTCACTGGAACTTTGTAAGTCCTGCATGCTCCATTTATTGTAATGATTTAAATTTATCTTTCTGAGAAAAATATACACAATTCTTGGCATAATTTTCTTGAGAAAAATAGCTGACAGTCACACATTATTGAATCCATCTTTTTCCTCTATTCCTAAAAAAGACCAAATAAATAAATAAATAAAGGGTTAAAGAACTATGGGTCTATAAAACAAAATTTACCAAGGTCTCTTGAAACTGACTTTGAAGGCAGTTCTACCAATCTAAAAGAGTGATGATAGAAAGAGACTGTAAGAGATATATTGCCTCAGTCTGCTTTTTGGAAAGAAAATTGAGCAATCTTCAGGTCACTAAATGTATCAGGAAGCCACTTCATTCTTCATCTACTCTCTACTTTATGCCCATTGCCTTTAAATCTGTAGTTCTAAGCAGCCAGGAGTCTATTGTCCTGTTCCTTTCCTGACCTCAGAGCAGACACAATACTCTTTATCTCCTTTTCTAGTTTCACTTTACCTCCATTCTCCCTCCCTTTTCTCCATTCCTTTTTGTTCCCGATTTAAAAAGTATGGTAATTATATTTTTAGTTCTTTCAGGAACCTTCATATTGTTCTCAGAGTGGCTCATTGTCATTCCCAGTGACATATGTCATTGGGACATATGTCATTCCCAGTGACATAACAGTGGAAGAGTGCCTTCCTTTCTCTGTGCTCTCACTCACTTGGATGGGTGCATATCCAAAAGAAAGGAAGTCAGTATTTCAAGGGGACGAATGAACTCCTATGTTTATAGCAGTACTATTTGCAATAGCCAGGATGTGGCATCAACCTAAATGTCCACCTGATGTTAAACTAATGAATGAGAAAAGAAAATGTGACATATATACATAATGGAATATTATTCAGCCAAAAAGTCAGGAATTAAATTTTGTCATGTTCAACAACATTTATGAAACTGGAAGATATCATATTAAGTGAAATAAGCTAGGCATAGAAAGATGTATGTCACATTTTTACTTACATGCGGGTATTAAAAACTAGATCTCATAAAGGTAGAGAGTAGAATAATGGTTCCTGGAGGCTGAACAGGGTAGTGAGAGAGTGGGGTCAGAGAAGGGTACACACAAATGTGTAGAGAAATACAGTTAGAATGAACAAGATGTAGTGTTTTATAACACAATAAGATGACTATAGTTAATAATAATTTAATAAATATTTAAAAATAACTAGAGGAGTAGATTTGGACTGTTTTTAACACAAAGGAATGAAAAATGTTTGAGGTAAGGGATATCTCAGTAACTCTTATTTGATTGCTGCACATGTATGCTTGTATTAAAATATGTCACAAATATGTACCCATAACAAGTAAAAATTAAAAAATTGAATCAATTTAAAGGTTCACGTTTTTGAAAACGTTTTATGTGGAAATTGAGATACAAAAAATAAAAAGAAAACTACAGCTGGATATATTTTAGAAAAATTATGAAGATTTTTTAAAATAAGGAAGTTTACACATTTATGTTTATGAATTCATTTTGTCCTTACTCTGCTAATTTTATTTTACATTTTCTGTTTCCTGGTCATGATACTGTTTTTTGTTGTTGTTGTTGTTGTTGTTGTTGTTTGTTTGTTTTTTCCTTTATGGCTTTTGCTGTAGTTATCAGCATTTAAAAAATTATATTTTCCCCAAGTACCTTGAGATTTATACACTGTATTTTTCATCTGTTATTTTTTTTTCCTTTAAATATTTTAAAAGCTGGTTGAATTCTTTTTTTTAAATTAAATGATAGCTGTATACATTAATGCAAACCTGGGGTACAGTGTAGTGTCTTCATATGCAATTTGAAATATTTTCATCAAACTGGTTAACATAGACTTTGTGTCATTTTACTTAGTTATTGTGTTAAAACATTTATAGAAAAGTTCACTTGTACCCTTGTTAGACAGACCATATAGGTGATCTTTCCAAGCTGTTCGAATTCTAATTCTTCATTAAGAAAAGAAAGACAACAATAAGGTTTATAGTAATGAAATACTTAGCATGGTTTTATTTCTTTTTTCCCCTTTTCTAGCCTGAACATTAACATCAACCAAAACAGCGGCAGTGACATCATCAATATTTTCTTTGTGCTCTTTTTCTTAACTACATTTTTTTTTTTATAAAACAAGAACAATTCTGAATGATAAACTTCAAGATGCACTTGACATTTTGCTTATTGCCAGATTAATAAGATAATATTGTTTTGAGCCAGTATTAATGAATACACAGGTTCAGGGGTGTATTATCCAGTGTTACCTTATTGTACACATACTACATATATCACTAAACCTTTGTGAAGGTCATATTTCATTAAGTATGAGAATCCTAAAAATTGCTTCTGAACTTTAATACAATAATAATCACTTCTTTTAGAATTTCAACCTAAGAAGATAAACATGAATATGCAGAAAACTTTTTGCTTAATGTATAATAGTTGCATAATTTTGTTGTTGTTGTTGCAGTTTGGCCGTGGCTGGGTTCAGGCCCACCACCCTCAGTATATGGGGCTAGCGCCCTACCCACTGAGCAACAGGCACCACCAAAACAGTGTTTTTTTTTTTTTGTTTGTTTGTTTTTGTGCAGTTTGGCCAGGGCTGGGGCTTGAATCTGCCACCCTCGGCGTCTGGGGCCAGCACCCTACCCCCTGAGCCAGCCCCATATACTGAGGCCCTAATAGTTGCATATTTTTAAAATGACAGCATATTAAAAACTTTCTTTATATACACCAGTTTTCTGTTTTAAATGGATGATATAATATTCATAAGATCAAATAACATGGATTGCATTGCTAAATATTTAATGACATGGATAAAGGATCATACCACATTAAAAGAATAAAATGCATATACATGTATCCCAAATATGAAGTCTAATTTCATTTTTTTCTAAACCAGATATACATGTAAAATGCCTATATTTATATGCATATATTTATGTGGAAGACGATGCAACAAAATATTAACTTTTGGGTGAGGTGGTATCTTTATATGTAGTTATTATTCTCGTCATAATGTTTCTCTGTACTTTCCTGTATGTTATAATAAAAACTAATCCTATAAACATTAATATGCTAACATTTCAAAAATTATAAATCAGAATTATAGAAGAAATTATATAGCTATAACTGAATAAATATTGTACTTTTTTCTGCAAAAGACATCGTAATCAAATGGTAAACAGAAGGAAATATTTGCAATACATCCAATCATCTAAGAATCGATGGACAAAATAATCAAACAGCTTTTCCATTTTGATAAGAAAAAACAATCCTCCAATATGAAAATGGGCAAAAGATATAAAGAGGCAACTTATAAAAGACCAAAAGTAACCTAACACACAATATCAGGAAAATAAAAATAAAAGTAAGAATGATATATTAACTTCATTTGTCATGTTGGCACACACACATGTTAAAATCCAATGATATGAATTCCTTTAGTCCATTTGGGAGATAAACATCAATAATAATATCTACCAAGATAATAAATAACATATCCTTTATGTTACTACAATATTTACACCAAAAAATAGCATTTGTACAGAAAAATATGAATTTGTAATTTTTTTCTAGCGACCACCTGATTGACTAGCATAACTATACAGCAGCTATCAGAAAGACCTGCAGAGATTTCCATGGTGTAATGCCAATTAAGAAAAATCAAATTACGGAAAAAGTATTAGAATGCCTCTATGAAACAGGGAAAGGGATTTCCCCAGACATCATATCTGCCACAGCCTTCTACTAGGACTTCCCAACCTTGGGAACTATGAGAAATAAATTTTCTTGTTTATGTGGGCTTAACAATTAAGTTAATGAAATCATCCTTAAAAAAAAAAGTGCTATATACCTCATGCTGAATATCACTACAGTCATCTTTGAAGTACTCCCCTTCGGAAGATATGCACTGTTGCCAGTGACTAGACCACCCTTAAAAACAATTGAAACTCTTTTTCTGGAATGGCCATTAGAGCCATCATCATATTATCCTTGATGTCCTGAATATCATCAAAATATTTTCTTTTCAATATTTATTTTATCTTCAGATAATGAAAAACGTAATTAGGGGCCTTATCAGGTGAGTAGGTGGTGTGTTCCAACACAGTTATTTGTTTACTGGCTAAAAACTTCCTCAAAGACACGATGGTGTGAGCTGGTGCATTGCCATGATGCAAAAGCCGTGAGTTGTTGCTGAAAACTTCAAGTCATTTTTGACATATTTGCATAGCATTTTCAGCACTTTAAAATAGTAAAGTTGGTTAATTGTTTGCCTGGTTGGTACAAATTCATAATGAATAAGCCCTCTAATATAAAAAATGGTAAACACCATCATTTCAACTTTTGATTTGGACTGATGGAAGATTTTGCTTCTAGAGAATTGGCTGACTTCTGTTGTTCACTTGAACACTTTGTTTCAGGGTCATTGGTGGACCCATGTTTCATCACCAGTGATAACACAGTCCAAAACATTGTCTTGCCTCTCCACAAAGTCTTGGTAAACTTCAATTCTTCTTTGCTTTTGTTCATCAGTGAGAATCTTCAGAACCATTTTTGCACACACCTTTCACATGCTAAGATTTTTAGCTAAGAATTTTCTATTTCTCTATCAATGTTTACTTGATCTTCTATGCTTGTTATATTCAGCTGATGCTTCAGACACAGAATCTTATGAATTTCTGAAATGTTTTCTTCAATTTTTCTCATTACTGGCTGCCCTTGACCTCTCTTTATCAGTGGTGCTTTCTCTCCACCGAGAAAAACATTTGATCCATTTTTACTCTGCCAATCTCTTCAAGGCATTATTCTTGTAAACTTGAACTAACATGTCCCTGATTTCATTTCCACTCTTGCCAAGTTTAACAAAAAATGTAATGTTTTATTTTTCTGTCACTATAGTTCAAGTTCTGACATTCTCACAATAGCATACAAAATACACAACAGTAATGAACGGCATTCATCAAGATACCACCTCATGTCAACACAGACAGAGGTGTGAAACACTGATATACCAAGGTTATATGAAACCTTACTGAGCTGTCTGTATGGTGCTGTCAATGTAAGGGTTCAGTGGCAAGTTCATGGATTTAACTGTCAGACCTCTTAAGCCATTTATCTGTCATAGTTGTTACAGCAGCATGAACATACAGGCACCCTGTTTATTAAAGAAATGACTTTATGTTTTGCAGGAGGATATCTTTTTTAGATTTTGAGGAGTGTTAAAACTGGAGAACACTACCAGAAGACTACTGGAAAATGTCTTCACTTAAAACTAGATTAGATCACAAAGCACAAAGACCTATCTTCCAAGAGGTTTTAGATGCAGAAGGAATAGTTCAGGTTTCTTTTCTTTCTTTCCTCCTTTTTTTTTTTTTTTTTGAATCAGAGTCTCACTATGCCACCTTTGGTAGAGTGCCATGGCATCACAGCTCACAGCAATTTCAAACTCTTGAGCTTAAGCAATTCTCTTGCCTTGGCCTCCCAGGTAGCTGGGACTACAGGTGCCCAGCTATTTTTGTTGTTGTTGTTGTTGTTGTTGTTGTTGCAGTTGTCACTGTTGTTTTAGCTGGCCCAGGCTGGGATTGAACCTAACAGGCTCCATGTATGTGGCTGGCACCGTACCCGCTGAGCTATGGGTGCCATCCAGTTCAGGTCTATTTTCAATAGATAAGACAGAAAACAAAACACTGAGAGTAAAGTTAGTCACTCAGACTAACCTGATAGAGCAGAACATTCCTCAAAAAATTAGATAATTAAAGTGAAGGTAAAGGAAAAGAGTGACTTTCTTTATGCAGAAGGAATACAGTAACAGATGGTGACTTCTGTGCCACCAGACTAGACCCTACCAATTAGAGAACTTTGAAACTTTTCAGAGTGGCTGCCACTCTGGAAGCATTTTAGAAGTCAGGAATGAGAAGGCTTCCCTGACAGTGGGCTAAAAGCATGTCAGGATGAAGATGAGCTGCCAGCTACACACACATTAATCTTGTAGTCTGCTATTGACCTGGTGAGTCATTAGGAGTCACTAAGAAAGTCAGAGAGAGCTGCTCAAGGTCAGAGAAGAAACATTGCCAAAACACCTGTAAAGACTTTAAGGAAGATCATTAGCACCTGTATTTTGTTTATTCTTTAGGAGAAAATGGACATATCATTGTATATTATAGTCATGAAGGGAACATAGAACTAGTAATGTGAAATATTACCTGATTTTCCCTAGAAAATAAGAACAGATCAGAAAGACAAGCTTAAGATGTCCTCTTAGAGTCTAGGCTCAGTCCATATCCCCAGATTTCTCTCCTCAGGCAGCCATGAATCAACAGGAGATGAAAACAAACCCTAAAAACCATGATAAATCCCAAGCTTTAGTGAAGAGAGGGGTTCATGTGACAATATTACTCTATCAGCCAACACCATGAGTATTGTAGAGAAAGTCTGTCTTTCACTTGGTGCAGCCTAGAAATTGGAACCCCAACTGATTTTATGATTGAGGAAGGTATGTCTAAAACACAGGTTAAGAATCACCCAACACTTCCTAATAAAATGTAATCATTATACGACTGCCTTTATGCCAAAGGTAACTAATTACCAACTTCCCACCCCCACCTCTGGATGGGGCAGTGCTATACTGGAAGAAAATTGCCTTTAATCTGAGTGACACAGTCATACTCAAGATCAGAGGGAAATATAAACCTCAATCAGATACTCTTTTGTGTCAGGAGGAAAGATTTCACATTGCAAAACCCACCACTGGACTGGAAGTTAATTTAACATCAAAGACCTGAGTGAAGTCGATGTAATAAAAGATGGAAAACACTTTGTTATATTTCTCTTCTTGTGTGAACTCGAAGACTGATGGCAAAGAGAATGTGATAGAATGCTCTCTGGAGGAGGGCATTGTTTGGTTTTTGTATTTTTATTTTTTGTTTGTCTACGATTATTTTGACATATATCAAAAATAAAAGTGTGTATGTTATATGGTCGTTTTAAAGGACCACAAGAAAACCCATAGCGTGTGCTCAAAAGCACAGCTTAAAAACAGAACATAAAAAGAACTGTCGAACATCCCTGTGTGTCTATTAATCTTTCCCTCTCGTCCTCTCTACAAAGGTCGCTGCATCCCAAATTTTGAAGTTCTTGTTCCTTTGCTTTTCTTTGCAGTTTTACTACAGGATATATATCAATATTGCTTATATATATTGATAAAAATGCACATGTGTACACACATGTACATCTGTATAGAGAGTTTACCATATATAGAGAGAGTGTTTAAAATTTTTTTGTTTAAACTTATGTTTTTTTAAGATTTAATTATGGTTTAATACTCAAGAAAGATATATCTGTAGCTTCACTTTTGCAATTGCATGAGAATTCATAGTATGAGTAAACCATAAAATTTATCTGTTCCAGTGTACATAGGTAGGAGTTGAGTTACTCCTTAGCGTGTGTATGTGTGTTTTGTTTGTATGTATATATGTGTTATCGATTTCCATACTGGATATACAAATTTGTAATCCAAATGAAGTAGATGAGATTCCCATTCCTTGCCAAAATTGGCATATTCAGACATCAATTTTAGTCTGCTGAAAACCCAGTGTAGTTTTAATTTTTATATTCCTGTTTACTAATGAGACTTGGTACATAATCATGTATATTTTAGTGATACATCTTTGTGCTTTGTTTACATTTTTTCTGTTTCTTTTGTCCTGTATGTCATAAGATGTTTAGCATCATCCATGACATCTATAAACTATATGCCAATAGCACCCAGTTATGACAACCTAAAATTTCTCCAGACAGTGCCAAATTTCTCATAGGAGTCAAATTTTTCCCCTGTTGGTTAGAATACATAATGGTGAAGCCACAAGAAGGAAGTCTTCATCCTTAAATCCACATGCTGTGATTGTGATTTGTGTTGCTCTAAATAGTCAAGTGTAAACATCCTTAGGATAAATTGTGACTTTTTTCTTCTGGATGGGTAACTTGTAATGGGCTTGCAAAATCAAATGGAAGGTCTCCTTTCATCTCGTGGAGGATTCTTCATAATTCACTTCAAAAAGGTTATATTCGTTTGCAATCTCCCACCATTAGCAATTCCGGCAAGAAGAATAAATAAATGAACCTGATCAAGCTTGAAAGCATCCTCCTAGGAAAGAAGACTATAAGCAAAGCAAATAGACAACCTTGAGAATGGAAGAAGATATTTTCATGCTACCAATCTGACTAAGGGCTAATAACCAGAATCTACAAGGAACTCAAGCAAATCGATAAGGAAAGAGCAAACAACATCATTAGACACGAGGCAGAACCTTCTCCCCAAAAGACAGACAAATGGCCAACAAACACATGAAAAAATGCTCATTGTCCCAAATCATTACAGGAATGCAAATCAAAACCACATTGAGTATTACCTAATCCCAATAAGAATAGCCCACATAGCAAAGTCCCAAAGCTACAGACGCTGGCATGGGTGCAGAGAGAAGGGAAAGCTTACATCTTATTTACACCTGTTACTCGTACTTGCAGTTTCTACATGTTCATTCTCCATCCTCTAATCCTTCTTGAAGAGAATGGTTCATTGCCTTGATCTTGTCTTTTTCTGTCTGCAGAACCTTCTCAAGACTTGCAATTATTGTGTGTTTATGTGTGTCTATATGCTGACATATCATTAAAAATTGTATAGAAATTGCAACTTATTTTATAGTGGTTACCTAGATGTACCTGTTTTTGAACAGTTATAAGTATTTAGGGAATATACACACACATATGTACATATATAAATAATTTACGTATTTATTAGCATTTGGTGGCACAACTGTAAAACTCGGAATGACACAGTGCAATGGTATTCAGGTTACAGCAAGCCCTATTAGCTTCAGGCTGTGAATTATTATTTTCTTGTTCCATGCATATTCTCTGGATGTTTCTGCTCTAATACACTACACAAAAAGTTTTTAGAGACTGACTCAACCTTCTTGTAATTTATTTCCGTACTTTAAAGCACAATCACTGATCCTCCACAAATAGTGAAGAGAGTTAAATTCTATTCCCAAGGTCTTTTCTCTGAGTGCACTATGACATATCTTTTAATTTTTGAGATGAGGCATGCTATTTAACAACTTAAATGATATAACAAATGTAAATGTGCATTAATAGAAACAAGACCTAAATAGATGTTATTGCTATTCCCTGTTCTTCCTGCAGATACTTTAGCTTGCTTTTTGCAAAAAGAACTATATACATTCATTGTATCATTTGAGAGACTGCTCTGAGATTTTGGTTGTATTTTAAGTTGTTAAAGTTTCTGACAGAATTTTGCATAAGGATACTAATAACACTTTTTTTTTAACAGCTACTGAATTCTCTTGCATTTGGTTGCTGTAATATTTTCTAAGAACTGCTAGAATTTTGTATGACATTCTCTTTTCAATATTGAAATAACTGGGCTGTGTACTAATAGACCTTGCCAGTATTTCCTCCCTTATAACCCACTGATTTTCTGAAATGCAGCTCTTCATTTGATTAGGATATGATTTCTCAGTTTATTCCTGAATAACCATAACTTCCACCACAACAACAAAAAGGAAGAAAGATCTGTTATTTTTTCTTTCCTTGGGAATGTTTCTAAGTCTAATGAAATTCTTAAAAGGTCACGTAAAGGTTTACTCATTTATTTGCTTTTTCTTTAATCTTGTAAATACATTTCATATCATCTAAAATTGGTGCTTTATCAATTTCAGGGGCAGTGTAGTCTTTTAAAAAATTTTCTCTTATTTTTCTGTGTTGCTTAACTTGTTAGTGTTGCCTGACAAACAAATCAAACATTTGAATCAATGCAGTTTCCTATTAGTATAAGCGGATTTAAGTTAGGCTCCAATTTTCTATTCTGAAGAAAGATAAATTTGCATTTACTAATGAATTATCACATGCAGAAATTAAAGATATGAGATTATAAATCTCAAAGTTACCCTGTTGCCTTCTTGATAAATAATATGAAAGTATTCTAAGAAACATTTCCCATAAGAATGTAGATATTTGGGCAAATAGGAATTTTCCCATTAATTAATTAGAACTGTTCTCCAGGTAATGTGGAATCCATTTCCTGCAAATATCAGATATGCAACTGTCTGATAATAACTTGTACATATTTGCAAGCATCATAATCTTTCTTAGGCCATGATAATTTATTAGATTGGCAGAAAATAATAACTCAAGTTTGTGGTTGCCAGTAACGTTTAACATCATAAATAGCAGAAAGCATTCCTGTTCCATTATTCTACAGGGTGAAAGAGGTTTTAAGTGGACTTTAAATATGTCATATGTGTACCAGAATATAGCTTCCCAGGGAGCTGCCATTTGAACAAAGTTTATTTCTATTGCATGCTTTTATTGACATGGTAGCTTATCCAAGACAAAAAGTAATTTGTCCTGATTTCTTTTTTGTTTGTTTTTCACCTGATGCTTTTCTTAAGAGAATACTATAGATGTATATGTATGCATAATGAAAGGTGAAATGATATACTTACAGACTTAAAAACTGCCTTGTATCAGGGATACTTTATCCACTATCATAGCCTTCTTCCAAAATAATTCCCAAAGAAGGATTTTTTTCGTGCTTTGTTTATTTTTTGACAGAAAACAAACCAAAAACTGATGACTGACACTAAGTAAATTTCTCAAGAGTGAAATAACTAGGAAAACTGCAGAGTCAACATCCAGGTTTCAGGCCAGGATTTTCTGACTCACATAAGCGTAACACAAACTGAGAGAAAGTTCATTCCTTCCCATCATTCCTTCATGTTGAATGAGTAGCCTTTAAAGGATTCTAACAGTCTCAAACTGGAAATGTAGATTGGTCCCTTGGATTGCTCCACATTCAAATGCGTTTGGTTAGGAAGAAGAGAAAATTAAACAATTAAAGTTGTTTATTGTAGCATAACGAAAGGTTTAGAGACATGATTAGTGTAGATGTTCAATTATGCCATTAGGAGTAGGGCTCTTGTTTTATTTTAGCTTAGATATTTTTCTTGCTGTGTTTTGTCCTCATTCTTGTAACTTCATGGTCACAACATATCTACTGAACCTTCAGGCATCATCATCTTTTTGCTTATTACAGACAGGTGGCAGAGGAAAAGGAAAGGGTTGCAGCTAATTGATTTCTGCTTATTTCTCATTGGTCTCCATCACATCACACTGGTGTCTCTGGTCATGACGGAATGAAGCTAGAATTTGAAGATTTAACATTTATATTAAAGAAGGGAAGATGTGGTTGGGAACAGAATTTTGAACATGCTGCATATATTGTCTTATATACAGATGGAATCCTACATATCTTATTCTTTTTAAGAACTATACCAAACCTGTGTTTTCATTCATTCATTTATTCAGTTTTTGAATTGGAGATACAGTAAAGCCTCTGTAAACTGACCACCCACAGGACTCTAACATTCTGGTCAACATATGAAGGAAGTCAACATAAGGAGCTAGGCCTACTCTACTGATACATACATGTGAGCCATGTCTGATCTATGAAAATTAGGTCAACTTAAGGACATGGTCAATGTAAGGCAGTGGTCAACTATGGAAGCTATGCTATATAGAATATTACATATATTATATATGATGTATTACATATTATGTATATAATTATAATGAGGATAAAGAAGGAGCAAAGTATTTAGGGAGTTGTGAGGAGGAACTTACTAGGCATTCAGAAAATATCTGACTGATTAGGACATAACTTTGACCTTGGTCTTGAAATAGATGGGTGTCTGACAGGTCAAGATGGAGGTATTTCATTTTTGGAGAGAGGAGTATATTATGGGGAAAAGCACAGACAAATAAAAGGATATGTAATATCCCAATAAGGAGAGAAGCTCAGTGTAAATAGAGGATTGAGTACATGAAGGAAGTAAAGAGAACTTGAGTTGTAGAAGTTAATTGGGTTAGGAATTGGATTCACATATTTCAAACCAAAGAATAACTAGGCAATAGAAAACTGTTAGGCCCTTTTAGGCTTTTATACCCTACTAATTTTTCCTACTATCTGCAGTGCTTACTCAGTGTGTAGTACAAAACTGGCACTCAGTAAGTACCTTGAGTCAGTGGATACGTCCTGTGTTGTGCATGAAGATCAGATCTGTTCTTAAATAAAATACGTCTTTTGGTTGTGTTAAAGAGTGGACTTGCATATGGTGGAGAGAAATGGGTAGCAGAAAGACTAAACAAAAGAATAGAAGAGACTGGGGTTGACAATGGTTTTCCTAACTATTTTTAGCACTTTAAAGGAAAGATTTTTATAATGGTATCAAAAGCTTAAACATGCTTTTATGATAAAGAAGAAGTTTTGCATTGCAGCATTAAATAACATTAAAACTCATCTGAGAACAATATTTACAAACATCTAAAATTATATCAGGTGGAGAATGGTGGAATGTAATTTCATAGGGTTTGTAATTTATATTCCTTTACATTTAGGTAGATTCTGAAAAATGAATTCTAACATTGGATCAATATTGTAAGTTTGCCAATACATTTTTCTGAGACAGCGAAGATATTCAAAAAATAACAAGAAATAGGATATGAAATAATAGTCTTGCTCTGGGTTTGTGTTCTTTTCTGCTCGAGAATAATTTGTTTGTATTTAAGGGTAAAACTTCATTATAGGCTGGGGTATCTCACCATGTCTCTGAAAACTTTTTATCCTCTTTTCATAAATTGATCACAAATATTAAAGAATTTATGTCTGCAATTTAAAGTTGGATTTGCTGACACCCTGTTTTATTGAGTGCAAATACAAACTGATGAACAATTTGTCTTAATCCTCTTGGGGGAGGGCTGAAGTTATTTCAAAATTATTGTTGGCTAGTTTTTTCACCAGTATCTGCTAACTTTTAACCCAGGACAAATTAATTTGATTCAAAATGTTGTGATTAAAAATAGATACTGCATACCAAAAAACAAACAAACAAACAAAAATCTCCCAGAGCTTACAGTTACCTTAAAATGATAAGAGTTTAAGTAAAGCCAATCCAAATAACTATGACACAAAACATGCTTCATACATGAAAAACACTTTATTGATATTAGTAAGCATAAATTTTCTTTTCTTTTCTTCTTCTTTTTTTTTTGGAGACAGAGTGTTGCTTTGTTGCCCTCAGTAGCGTGCCATGGCGTCACAGCTCATAGCAACCTCCAGCTCTTGGGCTTAGGCAATTCTCTGGCCTCAGCCTCCTGAGTAGCAGGGACCACAGGTGCCCGCCACAGGGCCCAGCTATTTTTTGTTGCAGTTTGGCTGGGGTCGGGTTTGAATCCGCCACCCTCAGTATATGGGGTCGGGAAAAGTTAATATGCTTTCAGAACTACTTAAAGTATAGAGATAGATATTTTTCTGATTTTTGTTTACACAAAGGCAGTTTATATTATAAACGTCCTTGAATACTTCCTTTGGTTCTCTCTCAGTAGAGAGAGCTCTCTCTACCAACTCATGTTCATGAGTCTCTAAAACGTGAGCCTACTTTGTACCTAATGTAATCTCGCAGATGTATCTTAAAATTGCTAATTAGGCCTTGAGCTCTATCTTCATCAGTTAGGCATTAAGTAAGTTCGTGCTTCAATTAACAGGTTCTGACTTACTTGTAAACCAGTCAATGTATGAACAACTGAGCATGTTATCTCCTTTTTTTAGTGTCAAGATGTTTCCCGTAGGGCAAAAATGTCCTAAGGCCCTCCAAAGTCCTTGGCGCAGGTAAATACACTTTCTCCTTAGAAGATGTGGACTTTTTGTTTTCCCAGTAATTTCTCACGAACACTGAGAGCACTAAGAATGGTGGTTTATATATATATAGGCTGAGAAAAACAAGGAAGTCTTCCATTTTTTCTGAATTTTCAAGGTCATGTCATATTGATTTTTAATTTTTCAGTCTTTAATTTATCAAACTTAGCCCAGGAAAGTGATAGGACACAAGTAAAGAAAAGCAATCAACTTTATGGTAAGAAGATACATACCTTCGTATGGGAACATCAGTGTTACCTGAGACTGAAGACAGACTGCTTGGGGGAGGGGTGTGAATGATGCAGACCTTTCAAAGTAATGATCGGACCATACTGTTATTATTTACTTCACTTTTTATACAAAGAAAATATCTGCATTAACAGGCTAAATTTTTTTTTATGATTGTGACTGCAAATCAAGATTTTAGTGTACAATCATGTTTTTAGCAAATTTTAACTAAAGAATTTATGAACTCTGAGTGTTGTCTACTAGAAGATATATATATATATATAAAACACATATATCTTTGTTATAATTATATTATATGTAATAATTATAATATATATGATACATAATTATTATTTTTGGAGTCTAGGCATTATGTGAATACTAAGGAAAATGACACTCATCACTCTATGTTAGAAGAACAATTGCAGAAAGATTGCTTTTTCTAGGCTATATCTGCATGCTAATGGGTGGCAAACGCAGAAATGAACAAACTCCCCATTTGTCAGTTAATTCTCATTTTTGTCTCTGTTTCTGCTTTCATATGATTATTTCCAGCTCCCGTAGTCATCAGCAATCCTCTTGGTGAGCTGCAATCCTTTACTTTTCGCCTTCTCCAACTTCGTTATCTTAGAGTATTGCTTAGTTCACGCACAGGTTGCTAGTTTAAAATGATACCCAGTTAAACAGAAATAAACTTTTAAATGAAAATTAACAAACGATCTTATTTTGTAAACTCTTTGAGAGTCTCTCCTGGTTTACATTTTTTTCACTAAATTATAGGCTAGAATCTGGAACATAATAGTTACACCACCAATTTTGTTTAATAAACAAATGGATTTTTCAGCTCTTCACTGCTGTTAGTGTGAAAATTGTATTTAATCATACTAGGAAACTTTCAGCACTTGATGATCATGGATAGTCCAGAATGAGCAAGTTTGTCTCTGCCAAGCACTGTATGTATATGAATGGATTAATTGCTCACTTGTAAATTTCTTTTATTAATTTATTTTACATTTGATAAAATTAAAGACTAGACTACATAAGTGACTTGTTCAAAATGAATATGATTTGTAAGGCTGACATGTTAACCCAATAATCTAACTACAAAACTCACTTTCTTAACCACTGTTCTATGAAATAAAAACTGACTAGTCAGTTTAGCATTTTTGGGCAGTGCCTGTGGCTCAAGGGAGTAGGACACCGGCCCCATATGCCGGAGGTGAGGGGGAGGTTCAAACCCAGCTCCGGCCAAAAACTGCAAAAAAAAATTAGCATTTTCCAGATATGAGGACTTCATTATAGGATTGACAACTTTAATTTTGCCAAGAAGAGTATGAACAAAAATTTACTATTACCCAAACTGTGTTTAATAAATTGTATTTTAGGACATAAGATAAAAATTACAATAATCATCATAGTTAAGGACAATTCTTTAAATTTACACAAAAATTACGAAGCAATCTGTCCTGTCCACTGTTCTCATCTTTCTCACTTCACTGCTCCCTGATAACAATGCCTTCATAGATGGCAATGGCGAATAATGCACTGGCATTGGAGAATGTTTTCAGAATGTACATTATGCATTTTTGCCATGAACCTTTCTATTTGTCTCTTTCCAACTAGGATGGATTTAAATGTGCCCTGGGAGTCTATACATAGCAAAAGGGCATCATTTGCTCCTTGTGGAGACAAGAACATGATCATTTCACCAGCTGACCCACATTTCAGCATATCTGGGCAGAAAGCCAGCAGCCTCATAGAAATAGACAAGGATAAAATCCTCTTGAGTTCATATCCAAGAAGGTATTCTTCAGTATCCTCCATGATCAAAGGTTAGGAAAGCTGATTCTTTATAACTAGGTAACACGAATTGAGAGCAACATGAATAAACATCAATAGCTATGTTTAAGGTTCAATTAAAACATGAGTAGTTCTTCAAAGGTACACCTTCAATTTTAGCTTTCTCTCCAGCTGCAGATTCAGTACGGAATCCATCTGAGTACTTAATCATTTCTGACAGCAGATTAAAAATACACATTTTCTTGTATTTCTTCCCATGTTAAAAATGTTTTCAACATGGGGACTAGAAGATAGCACCCAAGAGTGGTATATTTGTGCTGTCTCAAAGCAAAATAGAGGAAGCGAGACCACTTCCTATTTAATTACATTCTATATAGTTCATCAGTTATCTATTATTATATTTAAGTTATCTTCCATTGACTCAGAATTCCCTGTTCTGGTCCTTCAGCAAGTTTATCAGGATACTTGAGTAATTATCCCCCCTTTCTTGCTTTCTAAAATGTGAGGGATAAAGTGTGTTCTCTCTGTGAAACATGAACCCTGTCTCCTGGATCTTCTGGTGGTTCCCTGGCAGACTTTCTCCAGAGCTTCTCCTTCACATGTCTCCCGTACACCTCCATCGTCCTCTACTTCTTCTTCTCCCTGTGCTATCCATGCTCTATAGGATCACCGTCTCAGTCAATAAAATACTATCCGCTGGGTACTCAAAAACAATACAATTGTATTTTTCCCATTTCTAGAGGATGAGAATTCCCATATCAGCGTCTGGTGAAGCCCTGTTTCTTGCTCATACACGGTGGCTTATTGCCATAGCCTCCCATGGGGGAAGGACAAGGAGCTCCCTAAGGCAGCTTGTAACATTTTTGTTATTAGAAATGGGGCTTCTCTGTGTTGCCCAGGCTGGACTTGAACTTTGGGCTTAAGCAATCCCTCCACCTCAACCTCCCAAGTAGGATGATACGGTCTCCTTTATAAAGACATTAATCCTTTGTAAGATAAACCACAGAAGTGATCTGTCTGACAAGGGTACAAGTGAATCTTTCTAAGAGTAGAATATGAACGTTTTAACACAATAACTAAGAAAATGACATGAAGGCTATGTTAACCAGTTTGATAGAAATGTTTCAAATTGTATGTGAAAACACCACACTGTACCCCAGAAATGTACATAGTTACCATTCAATTAAAAAATAAATAAATAAATAAAATAAAAATGACCCAAAAAAGGACATTAATCTCTTCTACATGACATAGTCAGTGCCCAAATTCCTCACCTTTTAATACCATCACCTTGGGGGGTAGGGTTTTAGCATATGAATTTCGAGGAAACAACAGCATTTGGACCATAGCAATCTCCTCTCTCAAAGCCAACTGACCAACCACACATTCAAGCTAACAAATGAACAAGTGGTCTTTAATTTATACTGTTTCACTTTTTATTCACTTTCAGCCCAAAAAGTTTTAGAAAGTTCTATACAGAGATTTACATGAATGATGAAGGATATGATGATGTCAATAAAAGAAGTATGGAGAGATAACACAATTATTTTTTTATTCAATGTATTTTTAAGCAAGAAAAGCTCATGAGCATACATAGCCAGGTCTCTATTTTCGTATTAGTCATTTAGTGTTGATTATTATCTTATAAAAAATCTTTGCATAAAACATGACACATTTATTATCTCACAGTTGTATGGGTCAGGATTCTGGGAATAGATTAGTTAGATTTCAGGATTTCTCATGGATTACAATCAAAAAGTTCTCTGTCTTTGTTCATGTTAAAAACAGATGGGAAAAGGATCCCTCTCTAAGTTCATCTGCCTGGGGGCAGTGTTCAGTTCTTTGGGGTTTTGGACTGATGTCCTTAGCTCCTCATCACACAATTCTTTCGAACATGGCAGTTGGCTTCATAGAAGTATACAACCAAAAAAAGCAATGCAGAGATGCTGCCAATAACATGAAAATTACAATCTATGAAAACCTAATCACAGAAGTGATATTCCATCTCCTTAGTCATATGTTACAAATTAGAAGCAAGTCCCTCCCAGTATTCAAAGGGGGATTACAAACAGATGTGACTATCAGAAAGTGGGGATCATTCAAACTATCTTAGAAATCTACCCACATTTATCTTCCCAACTCCTGACCAGGTAAATATTAAATATTCTCCAGAAAGAATAAAAGTAATTATCATCACCCTCTAAACAAGTAGTAGTGAAAACTATATAAACACAAGTAAAACTAAGCAGTTTGAAACAGTTTATAAATGATGCGATATGATTCAATTTGTATTGATATAGCAGATGGAAAATACCTAAACTGTATATTAGTACATTGATGCCAGAATTTCAAATTATAAAGAAAAATAGGTAGAGTTTCTTGCACCTTTCTTTCAATATGTGAAATATGGAAAAGGGCCTAGGAAATGAACTAACGAAGGATTGCATCTCACCAAGGATTGTTCTGAGTACTATATGTATGCGGTCTTACAATTAACTAACTGCTGTTATTCACCCCATTTTAAGAATAAGAAAACTGAAACCCAAAATACCATAGCTAATAAGTGATGGATTTAGAATTTGAACTTTAATTTTCTGACCTTGGAGTTCATGCTTTCAAATACCAAACTGTTGTCTGCCCACCTACCTCGTGTTTTATTAGGTACTTTTGGAATAATTAGAAATGCAAGGCCAGGGACTATTAATAGGGCGAAGCAGTAGTCAAAGATGAAGACAGGGTTATATTTTTTAGGAAGACCATATCCAATCTAAGACACTTTTGAGAGTAAAAAGAATTGCTGTTGATAATTATGCAAAGATAACAGGCATAAACAAGCACCTATCACAAGAAAACAGACCTTTGGTGACCTTATTTTTCTGGAGTGTCTAGTATTGCCTTGTTGAGAAGGCTTTCTAAGGGAGTTTTCAGAAAGATGATGACTACAACTTCTTGTGTATCTCTGATTCTCCATGGATGTAAAAATGTGTTAACAGACCAAATATCATTTCAACACATTCTCACTGGATAACAACCTCTTCTTACACACTTAGCAAAAGCTAGCTTTTCCCTATAGAGTAAAAGCAGTTGAACTATTGATGTTACAATGATAAAATTACCAGTATCAAAAGTATGAACAAGACTAACACTTCAATGAAATACAAAATTCCTTAGCTGATACATCTCATCCCTTAGCTCTGTCGGTCTCCATAACCTACAACATCAAACACATTTAGATTATAATTACTTTTTTATACTACATATTGTAGTATTCAAATGGAGGTAACTCTGCTTTCAAGGGAATTTTGGCAATGTCTGAAAATATTCTTGATTGTTATGACTGAGAGAGTTTGGGCCTCAATAGATAGAGACCAGGTATGTAGCTGAGCTTTCTATAATGTGCAGGGCATGACTGCTCCCCTGACCCAGCTCCAATAACGAAGAATTATGTGGACCAAAAATGTTAATAGTTCTGAAGTTGAGAAACCATTACTTTTATTTAAAAAGAAATGAAGAATTCTTGGTTTCTTGATTATTTTTTTTTACTTCCATTTACTGTGAAAAGGACTATATTCGTACTTATATTCTTCAATAAAATAAATCTATATAAATGATAATGACCGTCATCAGGACAGTGGGTTAGTGAATCACTTTTAATACTACATACAGAATGAAATAATCCCTCTCTTCAACTTTCATAACACAGATTAGTTTTTCATTAAGAATTTCACAAGTGTATCTTTAGGAAACTCAAAAATTATCTGTCTGAGCTTCTTGACCCCACGTCAGAAATAATGTGTTAAACTATCTTCCACTTCAAACAACTTTATTGTTAGCTACTATAAACTGCTGTATGATTCTGAAGGAGAAAAATTAAAGAGGAAAAGAGAAGATAGCATGCTTAGATTAACTCAACTATAGGTAAAAAAAGAGATTAAAAAATGTGCAATCTCATAATATATTGTTTAGAAATTGCATGCTCTGTTTTTTTTATTCTTTGAGATTCATTGAGGGTACAAAGAATTATTTTATTAGGTAAAGTCCCTCTTATAATTGTGTCCCACCCCCAAGAGCTGTGCCATACCCTGTGAACCCCCCATTCCCTCCCTCTCCCCCTCTCCCTGCTCCCTCATTCCCCGGCCCCCTATCTTGTATTAGATCATCTACAGCCTTCACATTAGAATTGAGTACATTGGATTCTTGCTTCTCCATTATTGTGATGCTTTACTAAGAAGAATGTGTTCCAACTCAATCTAGGTTAAAACAAAAAATGTAAATTCTCCAACTCATTTAATAGTTGAATAGTATTCCATGGTATACATATACCATAGATCATTAATCGACTCCTGGGTTGGTGGGCATTTAGGTTGTTTCCACGTTTTGGCAATTGTAAATTGTGCACGCTCTGTTTTAAATTAATAAATTGAATGCATTTTGAAGCATTACAAAATCCTTGTCAGAAGATGGATTTTTATAAAAGAGGTATATTTCAAACATTACGTCATTATGGTATCTTATTCTACCAAAGTATTAAAGAATTTTATCCTTGATGTTTTAACTACTTAAGTGACAGAAAGAACATGAATATCTTATGTGCTGTTCTCTAGTTTCATTTATGGAGGCACCATTACAAAACAATGTGAATATACAATTTTTAGTACTGTATTGCTTTATGGATATATTTTACTATATTTACAAATCAGTTTGGATAGAAAAAATATTGAATTGGATAAACATTTCTTAACAGTTTGAAACCTTTTAAAATAAAATTACCTTCTGATTTTTTTTAATTAGAAGATATCAAAAGTCCCAAGGAAGTAATTTATGACTGCATGCTTGATTATCACCCAGAAGACATAATTTATTCTTCCAAATTTTACGTGCCCACTCATATGGAACCATTCTGGGTTTTCAGTTTTATAAAATATTTTTATTCTGTTACTTTAAAGACAAGTGGTTGGTTATAAACAATCATTTAATAGTAAGTTTGGTCAAAGGGGTAATTGTCACTTTTGAAAATGGATCTGAGTCTAATTAGCCATCTGACACAAGTTCTTTTTCTTTTTCTTTAGCCTTCCTGTTTTAATTTTCCTAAGAATCATTTCCCATTCGCCAGGAAGTCATCTTAAAAAATTCCTCTAAAATATTTCAAAGGTAGTCAAGAAGCCTTGTTCCTCACAATGAATGCCTTTTCTAAGTGATTGAAAATGATTTAACTAGTAATTCATTTTCCTTCATACTTTTCTATAAAATGCAAACATGCACAAATTCTCCCATGACCACCTTCTCTCTTTTTACTCCTGTTTCTTTAAAAAAAATACCTGGCCTGCTTATAGATGTTCTTACTAATGTTGGTGGCATTCACCTTTTGGAAGTGTTCTTTTACTAATGGTGTCTGAGATTCACCATTGCTGAGGTTTTCTCAGTGTTTCCAAATCTGCAGCTTGCATCCTGTGCAACTTCTTACAGAACTTACTACAATTTTTTACTGTTTACAACTTTTGGTAAGACTTAAATGAAAAAAAAAGGTTTTATGTATTGTAATTTGTATGAAAATGAGTTTTTTTCCTCCCTCTTTTACATTTTTTAGGAGGAGAAATGGTTAAGATTCAGAGGTAAGTTGTTGCAAAGTTCTTACCAGTACTCTTTAATTTTTTTAAGTAAGGACATTGATGCCTATTACAAAATTAAAACATAATATTTAATCACTGCACATGATAAGCTCAAAGCTCAACATGAGGATTGAGGGATATGATTTGATGAAAACAGAAAATACAGTCTCTTAAGGTTATTCTTAAGATGACATAAGATATTCTAGTTAGTGTAAAAGTTATCTTCTTTATAATTCCTGACTAATCTTTTTTTTTGGCAGTTCATAAAGTGTGGAGATGACTTTAGGAGGATTAGATACTCTCTAAAGGATCTTAAGAGTTATATTTGAGAAGATGTTGAATAAGACTACAAGTAACATATCATTTTCAGAAAATGATATCAAGAAATGACTCTCTGTATTCTTCTTACTCATTGCAAATTTCCCCATAGCCAGTCTACACATTATGTTCCAAGTTATTATTTACTCTGATGCTCTAGTAGAAAAACCATTTCTTTCTCTCTCTCTGTCTTTTTTTTTTTTTTTTAAATTCCATTCTACCAACCTGGGTTCACCTTGTATCATGATAATAATTGTGTTTCACACAGTTAAATTATATACCTTGCAAAATTCATCTATTATTTATTACTTCGTCTTACTCCTGGGATCATTTATTTTTTCAAAAAGAGGGGGAAAAAAGGAAGAAGGAAGGAAGGAAAAAAGAAATAAAAAAGATTCAAAATTATTGATGGCAGCTCGTCTCAAGAGCATATTGCTTGTTTACATCTATTTTTAATATTAATAAATAATTTTTTTAGCCACAAGATATAATTTTTTCCTCTAATGCTGAATTTTGAAAACTTTTATTAACCATTTTAGAGAATTACATGTCTTGGGCAATAAGATTGTTCTATTAAATAGATATAAAAAATGAATTTTAATGAGTATCATTTTTCATAATTTCTATGCATTATGAGTAATTATAAAATTATTCTATGATATAAAGCCATTGAAAAAAATTGTAATTTCTTTCAGGAACTGTTGTAATCAATAATGGAAAACTATTTATTAACTTACAGTAACTGAATACTTTTTTTAAATTCTATTTCTCCTTCCAAAATCCTTATGATGACATATAAAGTCATTATGTAGGCCCTGTATGCCCCCAACTTCTTGCCATATCTATTTTATTTTATATTTTATTTTATCTTATTTAATTTCTTTCAGGTTAATGTAAGAGTACAAACAACTAGTTTACAATATTTGTATTTGTTAGGTAGAATCCCTCTTGTAGCTGTGTCCTACACCAAAGAGGTGTCCCATATACCATTACATTGTGCCCATTAAGTGGAAGAACACCAATCCTCCCCCCGCTCCCAGCTTCCTGCAATTCCTTCCCCGAATTTGAATTGAATTGAGTTTTTCTCTTATGTGAGCATATGTTCATTCATCTACTGGATTCATATTATTATTGAGTACATTGGATACTTTTTTTCCATTCTTGTGATACTTTGATAAGAAGAATGTGCTTTAACTCCATCCAAATTGATACAAAAGATGTAAAGTCTTCATATTTTTTATGACTGAATAGTACTCCATGGTATACATATACCACAACTTGTTAATCCATTGCTGGATTAGTGGGCATTTAGGCTGTCTCTACATCTTGGAAATTATAAATTGAACTACAATAATTTAATGCAAATGTCCATATGATAAAATTATTTTTTTTCTTTTGGGCACATGCCTAGAAATGGGATTGCAGGATCAAATACAAGGTCTAACTTGAGTTATATAAAGATTCTTCCAACTTCTTCCCAAAGAGGCTATATTAGTTTCAAGTTCCACCAACAGTGTAAAACATCTCACCACATCCATGCCAACATCTTCAGCTTTGTGATTTGGGCTAATCTTACTGGGGATAGATGATTTCTCAGGCTGGTTTTGATTTTCATTTTTCTCATGATCAGGGACAATGAGCATTTTTTGGATATGTTTTTTAGGCATTCATCTGTCTTCCTCAGAGAAGGCTCTGTTCGTATCTCTTGCCCAGTGATAGATGAGATGGTTTGATTTTTTTTGTCAATTAATTTGCATTCTCTGTAGATTTAGTTATCAACCCTTTGTCAGATTCATAGCCTGCAAATATCTTTTCCCATTTTGAAAGTTATCTATTTGCTTTGTTTTATCCTTAGCTGTGCAGAAGTTTTTTATTTTAATTCAGTCCTATTTGTTTATTTTTGTTGTTGTTACAATTGCCACAGAAGTCTTCTTCATAAAATCTTTCCCCAGTCTGACATCACCAAGAGTTTTCCCACACTTTCTTCTAGAAATTTTATCATTTCATGGCTTAGATTTAAATAGTTTATCCATCTTGAATCAGTATTTGTAAGGTGTGAAAGACGTCTAGTTTCAGTCTTTTACATGTGATTATCTGGTTCTCTCAGTACCATTTATCAAACAGGGATTCTTTTTTCCAGCATATGCTTTTGTTGGGTTTATCAAAGATCAGACAGCCAGTAGAGATTAGTTTCATCTGTTGGTTTTCTATTTCATACCGTATGTCTAAGTCTCTATTTTTGTCCCAATACCATGCTGTTGATCACTGTGTACTTGTAATGTAACCTAAAGTCTGGTAGAGTGATGCCACTTGCTCTCCAGTTCTTCAAATTATCATGGTATTTTAATGGAGATTTTAATGAATTTGTAGATTACTTTGGGCACCATAGACATTTTAACAATGTTGATTCTTCCTAGCCATAGGCATGGTATGTTATTCCATTTGTTAATGTCTTCTGTTATCCCTTTACTTAGGGTTTCATAATTCTTTCTGTGGAGATCCTTCACCTCTTTTGTTAGGTATATTCCTAGGTATTTCTTTTTCTTTGAAGCTATTATAAAGGGAATTGTGCCCTTGATATCCTTCTCAACTTGGCTGTTATTGGTATATACCAAGGCTACTGATTTGTGGATTTGTTGATTTTATATCCTGAGATATTACTGTATTTCTTGAACACTTCCAATAGTCTAGGGGTTGAGTCTCTGGAGTTCTTTAAATGTAAGAGAATATCATCAAAAAAGAGTGAGAGTTTAACCTCCTCTGCATCCATTTGGATGCCCTTTATATTTTCTTGTCTGATTGCATTGTCTAGAACTTCCAGCACTATGTTCAATAGTAGTGGTGATAGTGGACATCCTTTTCTGGTTACACTTCTAAGTAGAAAAGCTTTCAGTTTTACTCCATATTCAGTATGATATTAGCTGTGGGTGTGTTGTAGATGGTGTCGATCAGCTTAAAAAATGTGCCACCTATGCTTATGGTCTTAAGCATTCTTGTTAGAAAAAGTTGCTGAATCTTATTGAATGCTATTTCTTCATCTATTGAGAGGATGATATGGTCTTTCTTTTTGCTTCTATTGATATGGTGAATTATATTTATGGAGTTGTGTATGTTAAACCATCGTTGGATTCCTGGATAAAGCCTACTCGATTGTGATGTATAATTTATTTAATGTATAGCTGAAGTCTATTAGCTAAGATTTTTTTATTTGCTAATTTCACTAATACTCATTAGTGAAATTTGTCTGTAGTTCTCCTTTTAAGTTGTATCCTTTTCTGGTTTTGGTGTCACAGTGATGTTTATTTTATTGAGTGTATTGGGGAAGTCTCCTTTCTTCTCAATGTTTTGCAGTAGTTTCTGCAGTATAGGTACAAGCTTATTGTTAAGGGTCTGATAGAATTCTGCCTTAAAGCTATCTGGTCTAGGTTTTTTATTTTGTTGTTGGAAGCTTTTTTACTGTTTCTTCCACTCGCTAATAATACTGGTCCATTCTAGAGATCTATTACTTCCTGCTTAAGTCTAAGGAGATGGTGTAATTCTAAGTATCAGTCCATTTCCTTCACATTATGAAATTTCTGGGCATAGTATTCTTGTAGTAGTCACAGATAATAGTCCCCAGCTATTAAGATGTCATAGGGTGTAATATTGCTCAAATTAAGGTATGTTTTATAGGTCTGGGAGCATTAAATTGGATATATCAATATTTAGAATTGAAATATCTTCTTGTTTTATTGTTCCCTTGATCAGATGAAGTGACCATCCTTGTCTTTATTAACTTTAGTTGCTTTAAATATCTGAAAATGAGGTTGCAACTCCTCCTTTCTTCTGATTTCCATTTGCCTGAAATATAGTTTTCCTGCACTTCACACTGAGTCTTGTTTTGTACTTCAAGGTTAGATGTGTTTCCTAGAGGGTACAGATAAATGGCTTCTGCTTTTTTATCCAGCTGGCTACCCTGTGCTTCTTCAGTGGTGAATTCAAGACATTTATTTACATTTATTGAGATAATTGTTAAGTGTGGTGGGGTTCTATTCATCTTATTTTGTTAAACTGCATTGCTTAGTTTTATCCTTTGCACCATTGTGGAAGCTGGATTTTTTCCTTTAGTTTCTGGGTGTTTACTTTGCTGGTGGTCCATTGTGATGTTCAGTTTGGAGAATAGGTCTAATTATTTCCTGTAAACCTAGTTTTGTTGTGATGACTTCCCTCAATGTTTGCATATCAGTAAAAGATTTTGTTTCTTTATCAATTTGGAAGCCTAGTTTAGCAGGACACATAATTCTGGGCTGAAAAGATTTTGTTTAAAAAGTTAACGATGGATGACCTCCTTGGGTTGGAAAGTTTTAGCCAAGAAGTCTGTTGTACCCTGATGGTTCTCCCCTGTAGGTCAATTGGCACTTGCTCCTAGCTGCTTGCAGAATTTTCTGTTTTGTCTTGAATTTGGACAAGTTTATTACAGAATGCCTTAGAGATGCTCTGTTTGTGTTGGAGACCACCAGTGTTCAATTTTCCTCTAATGGGAATGTGTGGGAATCTTTGATAATACTTGGGAAATTTTCATTTAAGATATCTTCCAATAGGGCATCCATTCCTTTGGGATGTTCTTCCTCTTCAGGGATACCTGCATTTGTATGCTTGAATATTTCATTAAATCTCATAATTATCTGAGTATATTTTTTTTCTCTCTCTCTCTCTTCTTTTCAGCCCTTTTAACAGCCTGGATAGCTCAAGGGCTTTATCCTCTAGTTCTGAGATGTTTTCCTCCATGCTCTAATCTATTATTGATACTTTGTACTGAATCTTTAAGTTCTCTTATTGGCAACTGCAATTCCTTAAGCTCCACTATATTCTTTCTATATTATTCATATCTTCCATCCACTATTTAATTCTGTTTTGGGATATCTTTTTTATTATTTTCCATTCTCTCATCAATTCTCTTCATTATTTTTTCATCCTTATTTTAAATTTCCTTTATGTCATTTCCATTATTTATTTACAGGTAGAATGCTCTGTGGTAGCTACCTCATGATCCCTTGGGAGGGGGCATTGCTCTATTCTAGTTTTTCATGTTGCCAGAATTTTTCTGTTGGTTCCTCTTCATGTATGTTTTATTCTTTTTACTTCCTTACCCTATTTTTTCATCTCAATACCTCCTTCACTTTAAATTACATTGTGTCTTGCTTAGGTGTCCTTTTGATATAAGGCCAAAAACACGAGAAGGGTAAAGAATGAGAAGGGAGAAAGGAAATATAAAGGAAAAAAACAGGGTAATGATAAGAAGAAGAAAAAGGAGAGAAGAAGGACAGAGAGAGAGAGAGAGAGACAGGAGAAATAGTGGTGTTAAGCAGGGTGCTTTGACTCACACCTACCATTCCATGACTCTGGGGGCCCTGGTTTGATGGGTCTTAAGAGGTTAGGAGCTCTTTGCCTGGGCAAAACAAGACCTTACCTTCACCAAATAAAACAGAATCAGCAGAATGTCTCAGTAGAGACCTACCTATACTCTCTTTCTAAAGGCCAAAGCTATAAGGACACCCTAGATTATGAGCTCAAGACCTCCTTTAGCCAGACCAATGCCATGACAACCAAACCCAAGGCTCAGAGTGAGTGTTTGCTCCATAAGTAGAATACAAAATGAAATAGAATAAAGAATAAAGCACATTAGCGAAAAGAAAAAAATAGAAATGGATAAAAAACATTAAAAATAAAATTATATAAGATTTTAGAAAAAAGTAAAAAAAAAAACTTAGTTGTTGTTTAATGTGGGAAATATAAGAAAAGTAGGAAAATCTCTACCAAAAGAGAGATAGAAGGAGAGAAATAAAAAAGAAAGAATAAAAGGGGCTGATAAACCATAGGAGAAATGGAGGAGCCCTTGCAGTTGAAGAAAGTAAAAATCAAAAAATAAAAATACAACCAAACTAAACAACAACAAAACAAACAAACAACAAAAACATAAGGTAAAAATTTGGGAAAATAAGATAAAAAGGAAAAAAATATGTATATTACAATATATTATCTGGGTACCATGTGATCTGTGGTGTTAGGAGACAGAGAACATGCACTGGTTTTGCTGTATAAGATCAAGGCCAGAAACCACTATCTAGTTGCTGAGCAGAGTCAGTCTTGTTTTCCTGATTTATTTGCTGTCATTTCACTGACATTTAGCCCCAACAGATTGGGATCCTGAAGCTCTCTCTATGTTTCTTAGGAGGCATGCTTTGATTTTCTAAACAGTGTCCCCTGGTCACAATATGGCTTTCCTGGTGGGTGGTACAGGAGTCTTTCAACTCCCAGGATTCCTGCATAATCTCAGCAGGTATGCCAGGTCATTCCCTAGGAACCTGAAGACTGTTCCTCTCAGGTGGCCCTCCCACAGTGGTGATGACCTGCTAATAGTCAAGCTACTCAATGATCCAATTTTGGCCACCAGATGCTACTCGAGTTTACTTGCTCCCTTAAGTCCTTCAAAGGAAGCTCCAATGAGTAGCTCAGTCCAAGAATGAAAAACTGCAGGCCAGCCCTTTCCTATCCCCAGTCCTCTGTTGGAGTACTGGCTGGTCTCTGCCTGTACTTAGGAACTTGCCTTCTATGCTGATCTTCCTCAGCTCCTGATGGCCTCATTGGCTCCTAGAGTCCCCTACTGCCTCACTGTGCCCCCAGAGTGGTGTTTCTGAGCAGGATCCCCTAGCCGGAGGTGTCTGAAATTCTCTCTTCCCTGTGTTAACATGAGTGGCTGGTAAAGAGATGTTTATAGACTTCCATCTTACTGCCTTTCCTCTCTTGCCACACCATTTAAATCATTTTCTATCTTTATTCCATTTACTTACTGGCTTTAGTCATTTGGCTCTGTAGTATTCCTCAAATGATGCAAATATACTCTTACCTTAGACTTTTGCATTTGCTATTTCTTCTGTCTGGAATATTCTTCCTAGAGTTATCAACTTTGCCCATTCCCTCATGTATTTCAGATCTCTACTCAAATATAATATTGTGATGCCTTTTTTGACTGCCCTCTGTAAACTACTCCCAGACCCTTTTTTCCTGCTTTATTTTTAATCATAGCATAGAGGTATTACATTTTATTTATATTTTAATATGTTCATTGTCTTGTAAATTTCATGACATTAAAATTAATAAGTCTCATGGAAAGCACCTACTTGATCCATTGTCTTCAATATCATAACCCTAGGGTTGCACAGGGCACGGCACTGAGTAAATGCTTGGTAAATATTTCTTAAATTATTTAATACTTCCTTTGTCATTCACCACTTAGTTTATCTTTTCTTCCTTATTTTCTACCATTTATGTTCCATATTGGTTCTGATTAGCTTAAAGACTGAGAAGAAAATGTACAGAGTATGACATAAGGAGATAATATAGATGATATAGATTGGATCTTAGATATAAGTTCATAGAGTAAATGTGATTTGTTTATACAACACCCTTTTTGTGTGTGTGTGAAAGGAACCAATCCAAAACTTATTGGCTTAAGCCCTTCAAGGTTTGCTATTGCTCAGTCTGCTGATCTGGGTGGGCTCAATTAGTCTAGATGAGTGATGTTGATTAATCTCAGCTGGGTCATTAATGCATTAGCAGTTATTGGAGGGTTTACTGGGCTGTGGCTGGTCTAGATGGCTTTGATGGCAATATATGTGGGTTTTTATCCTCCAGCAGCCTACGTATTTGCTTAGTCCCATGGTAGTTCCAGAGCTTAATAAAGGCAGCAGCATCATTGGCCAAAGCAAATCACAAAGCTATCCTAGACTCAGAGATTAGACAAACAGTCCCTACCCTTGGTAGCAACAGGTACAAAGTCATACTCCAACAAAGGATATGCAAACAGAGAAGGGGGAGAGGATTGAACCATTTGTACTACTAACTCTTCAACTGGAGCTACCTATCAATATCCTTGGTATTTCCTATCAATCTTAGAGATTGTCCTATTGCCTCCTGACTAGCTGCACAACTCAGGATGTGGGCCAGTCAGTGTACCCCAACCTTCTGATTAAGTGGATGATCAAGGTGGAAATACAACCACATCATCATGATCTACCATAATATTTAATTTATAGATGAAATCTCAGAAAAGTCTCTCTTCCTTATGGAGTAAAAGCTGAAAAAAACTGTAAATGAAGGAAAGGTGAGAAAAGGAGACATGAAAATGAAGGGGGAAATAAAGCCCCAACACAATACTTTAACATGTAAATCTAAACATCCCAGTGTTATCATCAGCATAGATTACCAGAAGTCACTTTTACATTGTGCAATACATCCTTTTTTTCTTAACAAAGCTATTTTGAATTAGGTCAGTGCCTGCATCAAACTGAAGTATCCCTAACAAGTCAGACGTTAACCTACAGGATATGTCTGCGAATGATGGACTGTTAATAAATTCACTTGAATGCGTCTTGCCCATTGTTGGTGCTTTGTATTAATAATTTAAGTATAATTTCCAGGAATAAGATTTGTCATGAATTAATAACTTGAGGATTATCTTTCTAGGCATTTCCCTGTCACACAAAGCTCATACGCCCAAATGAAATCCTTTTTTACTCATTCATTAAATTCATACTTATTCAAAGAAATATCTATTAATGAAAGATATTGGGCTACACTCTGTGTTTCATAAATGAAAGTGACAAAGTTATTATCCCCATAGAACTTACTTTTAATATCATTTAAAATCTTGAAATATTTTCAGCAAAAATTGACTTGTTAGTCTCAATGCTAAAATGGTGACTATTGAACAATAGATTATTTTAAAAGTTAAGTTTCAAAAACCCTGTTCAGCTGTTTTTGAGACATGACCAACAGAGTGAGAAAATCTATTTTATTCATTTTTCAAAACTTGCCCTTTTCTAATGTCAAGCAACCACAGAACAGATGAACTTTGGAAGTGTCAGTCTTGGAGTGTTACACAATTTGTTCTGAGTATGAATTAGTCAGGCTGAGCCTTTGAGTGCATTGAAAACAAAGAAGATGAGTTGAACACATCCCTAAAGGGCAAAAATACTGTTAGGTCTGCTTAGCTCAGTTTGCATGCCATTTCTTTTACAGTCGAGATTTCCAGGTTTCACTGTATGGTGATCTCATGTCCCAATATATCCTTAAAAGGTTTATGGCCAGGCCATAATAGAGAGAAGAATTGGAAAAGTAAGGACAGATTTACTTTTGGCTCACTACTCAGAAATAAACAAAACTGCTTTTCACAAAAGATGAAAGATGTAAGGACTTTTTCTTTTTTTCCGAATGTGTAGTGGTTCATCTTTGAGTGCCCTAGTTTAAAATTAAATAATTCATTTATTCAACCAGTGTTTTATATGAAAGACAGATTCTATTTTTAATGAATTCATGAGTGATCCTGTTGCGTGCGAGTTTCTCAAGGGACTGGCAGCTTCACCACAGGTGTAGACTCGTCCCTGGAATTATTATTATGATAGAAAGAGACTACCCTCTCCTTGGTGGCAAGTAGCAAAGCTTTATTGTTCCTTACTACCTTTTATAGTTGGCTGGTCACATACACTTTATTAATTAACAAGCAAAGCATTCTTATTACTAATCTTTTCTAAAGTTAGTTCAACCTTCAAAGAGACACAAAGTTTGAAACCTCAAGACAGCTGCAAAAGGGAGTACATCTAGAGACTTGAGATTACCAAGAGGGGAGTAAAGCTTTGGAGTTTTACTATGCACTCATTGTGTTACAGAAAGCAGGTTTATGGCTCCTGTTTCTACCCAAGGTGGAGGCCATGCTGTTTCCATGCCCATCAACCTGTAGGCTGTATCTCTGCAGGAAGGTTTTTAACCCTTTTCTTGCAGGCTTAAAAGCCACATAGCCAGAGTCACTGAAGATGGATTTTTAGGCCCAAACCTTCAGTCCATGTGTTGTATGTTAACCAAGGCTACCAAGTCTTCCACAGAGTTGCATTCCACAAGTCTGTCTGCCTGCTTCTGGAGTTTAAAGTAAGCACACAGTATGTGGGGTTTTATCCCACATGATCCAGCCAAAGTGTCCAATGCCTTTAATATTCTTATTATGACTTGTTATATTATGGCTTTTAAAATATGTGCATATAGTGATAGCACCTATTCATATTCTAAAAAGGGGAGAGAAGGAGGAGGAGGGTAGAGGAGAAGGAAAAAGGGTAGGGTATTAGTGAACTCTCACCCAATGTGCACCATGTAAGGGTACACAACAAACTCCCTGGGAGAAGGGCTCAACTATAACTTGAACTTTACCTAAGGTAAACAATGTAACCTAATCATTAGTGCCCTCATATTAATCTGCAATGAAAACAAAGACACTTTTCAGTGTGAGGTCTCGGAGATACATGGCAATACTCACATGCTAAAGTCATAGTATGGTCCTAGGATGCTAAACTGCAGATAAAGTTATGGGGAGAAAGAATTCAGTGGATCAAAATAGGAGGACCAGCAACAGGTGTAGAGAACCTGGCTTGAAAGATATCAATTTCTATTTTGCTCCCCTATTTTTACCTTCCCCAGACCCTAAAGTCTTTAATTGAACACTGAAATCTACCTCCATTTCTGGGACAATATATAAAAAGAAAATCTATAGCTAGACTATCTTTATTATTTTTTCTTCTTTGATCTGGGCATTGCCCCTCCCCATTGCATTTCATTCCAGTGACCTTGTCAGAGAAGATGGCCTGCACTTCCCACCCTGTGCATGGGCCCTGTCGTGACTCTGTGCACAGAGATTGGTCCACAGCTGAGCCTGCTACTCAAGCAGAGCCAGTGTGGACCCTTATAATACTGACACTGTGAGAGAGACCAATTACTCTAACATTTATTTTTGATGTGACATTAATGGAATGTTTCTTAGTGGTTTATACGGAAGAAATTATTTAATCTTTACAACAACTTTATTGTATTTGATTTTATTATTGTTCTCCTTTTAGAGATAAAGAAATTGAGGTTTGGCTGTGTTAAATTGCTAGTCCAAGGTCATATAGTATATTGTTAGAGGTCTAGGATTCTAAACAATACTGCCTTAAGCTACATTTTGTTAACCACCTTGATATCATTTCTCTTCTGAAATTGTAAATAATAAGTTTGACATAAGCCTTGGCATACTAGGACTTTATTTGTAAACCAACACCGACAAATTGAAAGCATCAATAATGATAACAGTAATAATAACAATAAAAGTAACAGAAAGGGAGAGACACTCACGATGACATTGAGTACATATGTATTCAATCTTGAAGTGAATAATAACACTTTGTCCCTTTGCCCTTTTCCTTCAGTAAATATAGGCACAAAAAATATTGCCATATAATACCCAAGAAACTTTTCTGTCATGTTCCGTCCGATAGCCTGATGATACACTGAAATGACTGTTTTGTGGATTAAAACTGGAGGTAAATGGCAGCCTTTCCAACGAACAGCCTCTGGTGTTTATTCATTTACCTTTACTTCCCTCATTTTTCCTTCTAAGTCTATATTTCCATGAACTTTAATGATTTATATTTGCCATTGAATGCAGGTGAGTGTGAGGGAGGTGTCACATCTCAATGGGACATAAAGTATTACTTTTACTAAAAAAAAAAAAAAGTACGTATGCTTTCATGCTCTATAACCAGCATCACTTAGACCTCCCTATGTTGGTTATAAAACACAATAAAATCCTAGGTTCTTTGTGCACCAAAAAAGTCAGTTTTCAAATGGTGACATGGAACTTAAGCATAGTATTGCCATATGGAAAGGTTGCCCTTATAGACATATGCTGTGTCCCCTTCTCCACCTCACTCCAGGCCCTACTCATGCCTTTGTCTCTATTTGGATAGTGGTTATAGAAAGAAGTTTCAGAGTTTTCATTGAAGTGCATCTTCACTGAAAGGAAGGCAAACAGGCAGTATGTCACACTTTTCACATCAGGGTTCTGATAGCATATAAACAGAATTGCCTAAAGAGGACAAGCTAAAGAAAGAGCAAAATACAATAAGCCAGTGTTGTTTTTGCACTCAGCATCCACTGACATGAAGAATGCTTCTCCCTCAGCTGGCAAATCCTTTTAAACACAAAACCAGTGACTAAACGTGACCTTTTTTTGTCTGAAAAGAGAGTCTGGTGTTTATTCTTCAGCAGTTCTTGAAGCTCTAAACAAACCATGATTTTCTTTATTTGCAACTCTGGTGACTCCTCACGACCTGCAGAACTCATTTCAAAGTTCTTCCTATTTTGTTCTTGTAAAGGTGCTTTCTGTGTAGATCCAGATACAACATGACCCTTTTAAAAGTTCTCTGGCTCTCTGTATTGTTTCCTTTACTACTTGAAGCCAGAGTTTAAATTATCAGTGTGATTCACTGATCTGAAATATTGTGGTTTCCTTCTGAGGAAGAATTATCTTAGTACTGTGTTATAGATAAATATATTGCCGTATACATTTTTACTGTGAATTGTATTAAGCTTTATATGGGAGTTCTTAGTCTTGCACTGAAAGTTGTTGCTTAAAGGATCTTTTCTTTTCCTTTTTCCTCAATTAAATGTCTGTAGACTTTGGTTTGATTCATTATGAAGCTTTAGAATTTTAAATACCATTGTCTTTTTTTTTTCAGGTTGCTAAGGATTTAGGAAGGCTTCCTTGTCTTTAATGGGAAGAATAGTAAGTACAGACAGCTGGATGTGTGTGATAAGTGCATTTATATCTTTTAAGACAATATGCTAGTTTTTTTTTTCTTTTTTCTGTTTCTTTAGTTCTTTCTGGAGATAGCTGCCTTAGTCTTATGTAAATTGGTACACTGACTGAATCTAGGTTTGACTTTGCTCCTGTTTTAAACCCCCAGTTCCTTAGAAAACCATTAGGAACTCCGTTGACAATTACCAGTAGTTGATAGGAAAGTTTCTAATTGCATGAGTCACATGGTATGTTCACACTGCACTCTGCAACAACAACTCTGTTAACTCTATAGTTAGCTTCATCCCCATATCCAATCACTCACCAGTCCTTTCTACTACAGTTATAAAATATCACTTGAATCCATTTCATAGAGTCTGGTAGAGGCATTTATCACATTAGACCTGAAGTATGACTTTCTATGTAATATTCATATATTCATTCTCTTCTGTCCTTCTCAATCCATTCTGAACATTGCTGACTTGGTTTTTTATAAATAAAATATTTGTAAATAATTTTCTTGGCCGAAAAGCCTTATGACATCCTTTGGGTCAAGATAAAAATCTAAAGTCCTTGCCATGGCACACAGGGACCCTTTGCATATTGGTTTCCTTGCAACTTTCCAGCTTCACCTCCAGCCAACAATTACTTTCTCAGCCCCACCAAAAACACATTATGCTTTATAAATACATGCATGCTTTGGAAAGTCCAAGCACTTTTTACTTTTCCCGACTCAGCAGTTTTTTTAATGATATTTACTGTGATTTTATTTCGTGTAAGACAATTTTCTGAAAGTTGAAATACAGGAAATATAAAATGAACATGATCTCCATTGTCTTCTAAATTATGCTACAGAGAGAGAGAGAGCTAAAAAAATAAGTAAACATAGTTATATAGTGTGTGAATATGGGTGTTTGTATATATATGTAAAATAATTTTACATGGTATCAAGGGCTATAAAAAAATTTTTAAAGGGTGATATGCTGAACAGTGTTTTCTTGCTATTACATGAAAACAATTAGCATATAGCCATATTTAGTACTTAGCATAATAATAATAGCTAAAATGTGTGGTGTGATTATTACTAGTACATGTAGTATGCTAAACACGATGCATGCACTAATTCATATTGCCAAGCTATCTTCACACACAAAGTAACTTGCCTAACCACAACTAGGAAAGCTAAGAAAAGAGTCTTTCTCCAGAGCTTGTGCTCTGAACCACCATGCTGTGCTGCCTTTTCACACACAGTATCACTATTATATATGTGCCCGTCCTTTCCTCCCACCCCCGCACTGATTGCTGGTCTCGTTGGAAGAAATCATGCCCAGGTCATCTTTATACCACATATACTCACTCTTTATTCAATGTGCATTCAGTTTTATTGAATTTCTGTCATATAGTATTCTTGAAGAGAGAATAGGGCTTAGCTAATCTTGTTAAATTATTCTTTTTATACATTTAATGAAAAAAGAGAGGAAAAGAGGGAGGCAATTCATAAAAGTTTCAGTAAAAATTTATTTGTACTACCTTGAGTCACATGCACTTTTTAAATAAAACATTGTATACAGAGTGGGGGAAGCAGGTTCTACGTGGCTCATTCATCTCCTAAACCCTCAAAGTAGAGTATAGCAATATCCTCCCTTAGTTGGGAGTTAACTATCCATGAATCTTTCACATTACATTTAGTTATTAATGGCTAAATTTGCTCAGATTTATTTATGTTCCAATATAGTAGAGCTAGAGGTGTCATCCTCCCTTCCCTGGAGAATATTTACTCACATTCCAGGATAGTAAAGATAATGTGCCTTTCTCCACAGGAGAGCATGTACAAGCTATCGGCACTCCCTTTATGGGGCCAAGGGCTTCCTAATCTGGTTTCCTCTATTACAATGCATTCCCCCTCCGTGCATCTGGTCCTTGGCTCTAGTCATGTTTCTGGGTGGAAATTAAAGCTCAGTTACTCATCTTTTTTTGTTGTTTTTATTTTTGCTTTTATTTTTTGTTTGTTTTCTTTCTTTTGTCATTATTTTCAGTTAATCGTTATTAAGATGGTATTTGGACTATGGACATTTCTTTCAGCAATAGACTATCATTTTCTCTGACCCAGAAGGTCCGGGTGTTTCTGCTAGTAAATATGAAACTGCAGAGATAATTTATCTTGCAAGTAGTATAAACTATCAAGTCCTTCATAAATATTTACTAAGTGAAGCACAGAAAAGTAGAAGAGAGACTGAATTCTGGGGAGTCTAAAACAGCAACTGTCCATCACAGAGAGGACAATTAATTGATACAAGAGAGTGTTTTTTTTTTCATAGCTATATTCCTAAAACTAAGTAACATCTGGCTATAGAAGATTTTGGACATGTTTCCCTTAACAAATCAATGAATGATAAAACGAATAGCAATATTCCATTTTTACTTCTGTAGTGAGATAAGGATCATTATAAGTAATATTTGTAGTTAGTTTTCTTTCCAAGGAGTTCTAAGTTACGCACACATCAAAGATTGTGCCTAAATATCTGTTTCAACGTTCCTGGATAATTTACGAAAGTTAGAATAGGTTGTTGCCAAACTGCATATGCTATCCTAATGGAATCTTATACCTAACCTGGTCAAGCCATGACTTAAATAATTGAGAAGTATAAATGAACAAACTTTCACTAACTGAGAAATGAACACAGATACCTAAAGGCAAAAAGAAAAAAAATATATATATACACTGATACTCCACCTTACTGCAATAATTATATCAGCTCAGTATGATCCGTACCAAGCAAATGGACTATTTCATGTATCTTCATACTAAGCCCCAGTCTTTAGTAGTTAATCTGATAACCTAGTTTTATACTGAGGCATTTTAATGCCTCAGTTGTTTTATTTGTGAAGAAAGACAATTTTCCTTCTTTCTTTCCAGTTTTTGTGACTTTATTTATGTGTTGTCTTGTTGTAATATAATATTCAGTACAATGATTAGGAAAGGTTTTGTCAGTGAATATCCTTGTTTCCAACTTTTCCAATGTTTCATCATTAGACATGAGGTTAGCTGTAGGTATTTCATAATTGACTTTGATTGGTTTAAGGAAGTTAAACCGATTTCCAGTTTCCTGAGAGTTTATGTTATGAACATAGTTAGGCATACCTCAGAGATACTGAGGGTTCATTTCCAGACCACTGTAATAAAGTAAATATTGTGATAAAGGGAATCACATGAACTTTTTGGTTCCCAGAGCATATAAAAATCAAGTTACCCTCTGCTCTATTTTATTAATTGTCCAATAGCATTATATCTTAAAAAAATGCATATCTTAATTAAAAAAATATGTCATTGCAAGGAAAAAAAAAATTCTAGTGATTAGCTGAGCCTTCAGCTACTCTTAATCTTTTTGCTGGTGCAGAGTCTTACCTTGATGTTGATGGCTGCTGACTGATCAGAGTGGTGGTGGCTTAAGGCTGGGACATCTCTGGCAACTTCTTACCTGAGGACAACAATGATATTTGTTGCACTGACTGACTCTTCCTTTCATAAAAAGATTTCTCTGTAGCATGTGATGATCTTTGGTAGCATTTTTCTCACAGTAACCTTTCAAAATTGCAGTAAAACTTTTAAAATGTTTTTACTGCTTTCTCACTTAAGTTTGTGCAATATTCTAAATCCTTTGTTGTCATTTCAACAGTGTTCACAGGAGTAGAGTCCATCTCAGGAACTTTGTTCATCTGTAAGAAGCAATTCTTCATTCATTCATTCTAGTTTTAGCACTGAAACTGAAGCAGTGCAGTCTCACCATCAGGCTCCACTCCCAATTCTAGTTCTATTGTTATTTCCATCACTTCCACAATCAGTTCCACCATGGAAGTCTTGAATCCTCGAGGTCATCTATGAGAGTTGGATCAACATGTTTCAAACTCTTGTTAATGTCAATATTTTTACCACCTTTCATGAATCAAAAACCATCCTGATGGTATTTGGAATGACACATACTTTCCAGAGGGTTTTCAGTTTACATTTTCCCTATTAGAGGAATCACTGTCTATGGGAGCTATGGCCTCATAGCATAAATAATAAGACTTGAAAGCCAAAATTATTCCTCAAATATTATATTAGCCTGGAAGAAATTAACATTAACCTCCTTGTATATTTTCATCAGACCTCTTGGGTGACTATGTACATTGTAATGAACAGTAATACTTAGAAAGGAATCATTTTTCTGAGCAGTAAGTCTCAACAGTGGGCTTAAAACATTCCGTACACTATGCTGTAAACAGACATGCTGTTATCCAGGCTTTGTCGTTCCATTTAGTGACCACAACTGTAATAGATTTAACATATTTTTAAGGATTCTAGGATGTGCTGATTGGCATTGGCTTCACTCTAACGTGACCCCTGTATTGGCCCCTACCAGAGATTTGAAGCCAAGCATTGAGTTCTCTTCTCCAGGGATCAAAATCCCAGATGGCATCTTATTCCTATACAAAGCTGTTTTATTTATATTGAGAATATTTCGCTCCGTGCAGCCACCTTCATCATTATCTCCGTTAGATCTTCTGGTGAACTTGCTGCAGCTTCTACATCCGCGTGAGGTGCCGCACCTTGTACTTTTAGGTTATGGAGACAACTTCTTTCCTTAAACCTCATGGATGAAACTCTGCAAGCCTCAGACTTCCCTTCCGCAGCGCTTTCGCCTCCCTCAGCCTTCACAGAACTGAAGAGAGTTAGGCCTTGCTCTGCTTTAAACTTGGACATAAGGGAACGCTGTCGCTGTTTTGTCCCATCCAGTCAACTAAAACGTTCTCCGTATTAACTACAAGGCTTTTGCTTTTTTGCCATTTGAGTATTTACAAAAGTAGCATTTTTAACTTGTGTTAAGTTTTCCCTTTGCATGTACAACTTGGTTAATGGCACGAGAGACATAGCTTTCAGCCCATCTTCGCTTTTGTTATGATTTCTTTGCTAAGTTTAATCATTTTTAGTTTTTGATTTAGAGTGAGAAATGAGCATTTCTTCCATGCCACTTGACTGTTTAGAGGCCATTGTAGGGTCATTGGTTGGCTTAATGTTAATATTGTTGTGTCTTAGACAATAAGGAGGCTTGAGGAGAGGAAGAGAGATGGGGGGATTTCAGGTGAGTGGAGCAGTCAGAATGCACACACATTTAACATTTGTCTTCTTTGGGCATGGTTGTGGTCCCCAAAACAGTTATCCTAGTGACATCAAAAATTACTGACCACAGACCATTATAACAGATATAATAATAACATATCTTGAAATATTGCAAGAACTACCAACATGTGACACAGAGACATAAAGTGAGCACAGGCTGTAGGAAAAATGGCACCAATAGATTTGTTTAATTCAGGGTTGCCACAAATGTTCAACTTGTTAAAGAGGCAAGGTCTGCAAAGTGCAGGAAAGTGAATTGCAATAAAATTAGGTATGAGTGTACTGACTTTTATCAATTGCTCTTTTATATCTGTTGAGAAGACCATTTGTTTCTTTCTTTTAACTGATATTATAGGAGGAATGGTCTTCTACTTATGCTGTAAGACTGAAGGGGTGAAATATCATGACGCGTATTAAAAAAATGACAGGTGAATTATGCTATTTAACAATCATTTGATAACAAGCTTCCCCTAAACCCAATAGTTAAAAACAAACGGCAATCATTTGTTATAGGCTAAGAGTCTATGAAACAGCTGTGCTTGACTGATCAAAGCTGGGCATGGCTAGGTGACTGCCTAACAATGTGGTAACAGGGACAGACCTCTATCTCTTATTATAGTTACTGAGTTTTTAGGGGCAGCTGTGCTCCTGAGGTTTCTCATTCTTGTATATACCAGCAGGCTCGTTGGGATGGTCAATGTCACTTAAGGTTGAGGCTCAGAGTTAGTGCTTCATCCCCTTCTGTCTCATGCTAATAAAGTCACTCGATTAAAATCCAAATAACATGGCACGGAATCATATTTCTGTCTTATGGAAAAAATCCAGAGTGATATGATTGTGGCTACAGGAAGCAATGAATAATTGCAACAGATAATGTGATTGACCATCTGAAACAAATATAGGAAAATGCTAATAGTTGTTAACATTATGGATATGAATTATACTGTTCTGTCTACTTATATGTATATATGATTTTAATAATAAAGAACTTAAAAATCAAACCTACTGAATACAAGAAAACTGAGGGGCTACTATGTGCAGTACACAGAGAATTTTTAGAAATTGGCAAAGGGAATATCTAAAATGGAAATGGCAAAAGATATAAACAGAAAATGTGCAATATCACATCTAAACTACCAATAAATGTCAATATCAAAAGTAGCCAGAGAAATGTAAATTCATTTGAGGGTGGGTAATGCAAGAGAAGTTTTTTGAAGGTTAAATACCACTGGCGGCAGTGATTCTTGAACAAAAAAAAATTCCATGCATTGCAGGTGGTTGCTTATATTGCTGTAGCCTTTCACTGGAAAACAACTCAAACCGAAAATTTACCCAGACACTTCTGATCGTCCGTCCCATAAAAATATCACATTAGCATATGTTTCCTAAAGCACTGTAGTAAAAGAAAAAGTTCTACCCTTCAACTGACAATTAAATATCATATCATGCAGCCACTAATGAAAAAATAAATTCTTTAGTAGATGAATAGAAAAGAATTGCACAGTGAATTGTGAATTGAAGTAGCCAAGGGGGATATATATGTAGATATGATCTGTCTATGTTTTAATGAACACTGACACATACTACATATATGTACATATACAGTGTCCAGGTATGGTTACAGTAAAATGTATTGAAGGAAACCTACCAGGGCACTCTCATGGGTGTGGAAGGGTGAGGAGTAGGGAAGGATGGGGAAAATGGGTCATGATGAAAAAGATGCCTCTGATAAAAGTGTCATACGCTGCATAATGTCATTTATGTAAATTTATCTGTATGTGTGATAGAATGCAGGGTAGGCTCTTCCTTGTAGTTTCAGAACTCTGGGCTTCAACCTCAAAGCTCTGAACAATGGATTACAAGAACTCTCTAAAAAGAGCATCTGCACACACCTTCGTGAGACTAAGACTGGATAACTGGCCAGTGATTGTCACCCGAAAATCTTACATAAAAGGAATGAGGATTTGCAGGAAGAATTTGTGAAAATGGAGAGCATGGGAATATCACTCTCCTTCCCCAGACTACAATGTACAGAATTGAACTCCATGTACCTGAGAGATGCTGGAGGTTCTGGAATGTTCTCCTCTGATTGTGGAACAGAATCTTGAAACATTTCTAGCTAGAACATGGCACATGCCCCAGGGTCTGGATTGTAAAGTGACTGGGGCCTCACTCTCAAAGAAGTTTGAAAGTGGAAACTTCTGCTACTGGATGGGGAAAGAGGAAAGTTGTGCTGTGGGGACAACTTCTCTTCCACAGGTGATGCTGGGAGTAACACTGGCCTTCTTGCATGCCAGGTGATAGCTGTTCTAAAAGAAGCTTGCTTGGAAGGATCTTAGCTAGATGAGTCTATGAGGGGTTTCTTGGCACATATTCAGCCAGAGGGGCTGTTTTGAAAAGTCAGCAAACCCCTTTGTTTGTGCCAGCCAACTCACAATAGAGCAAAATTGGAAGTTTCTCACAATAGAGAAACCACAGACCTATCTTCTGTGATCGAGGAAAAGAGAGGCAGAAGATCACCATGTCTGGGCATTCAGGCACCTACAGAAGATCTTAGCAGCCAGTGAAATAACACGTAGCCCTAGATAATTGAAAGACTTTATTATTTTATTTATTCATTCATTCATTCTAATCCTAGTTGTGTGAGAAGAAAGGGGAGATATGAAAGTAAACAACCATGGATGGCCCCTGTGGCTCAAAGGAGTAGGGTGCTGACTCCATATGCTGGAGGTGGTGGGTTCAAACCCAGCCCTGGTCAAAAACTGCAAAAAAAAAAAAAAGTGTGGAAGTAAACAACCATACTTATTTTCTTTTGACTGCTGCTTCCCAGGCTGTGGAGAGAAAAGATACCTTACTTTGAACAGAAGATCAAAGTATTTATTTAGCGTAGACTAGACCTTTGCATTGCCTGCAAGTGACCATGAACCATTGAGATCTGGCTGCATTGCTGATAATAGGCAGGGGAGTGCGAACAAAGACAGCTTTGTAAAAGATCCTTCATGAGTGGAAAATAAACTGTTTTCTGATTTTTACCCTATTGAGTTTATCGCACTGGTATAAAACCAGGGTATTTTGAAGTTTATAGATCCCTCCCCACACCTATACACAGAGATGAATAAAAGATGGGTCGCTAAAACATTGCTGTTGCCTCAGTGGAACGAGATTTCAGGGATTTTAAAAATAAAAGCACAATTCAGTAGAAACCTTCAATTAGAATTAGACATTGGCATTTATCTTTCTTTAAAGCAAACACATTCTCCAGAGGCTTATCTTTAACTGCAACTACCCAGACACCATCAAAACCCCTCTCTCAAGGGGCACACACAGGCATACATATAAGGATGTCCAGACGATGTCCTCAAGGCACTTCAGTACTAAGTTTCTGAGACTTTCTCTGCACAGACACAATCTGTGTGGCTTATTAAAGTGTGAGTCTCAATCACAAAATACATGAAATCCTCAGCATTCAAATATGCAGCACAATCAAGCAAGCACATCAGCTGATTGGTAAAATATGCAGCCTGTTGAGTAAATCCCATTAAAGTAAAATTTAGAGGCTAAAATATGCTTACAAATTGGTAAAATATGTGATTTCAGTTGTCAAGTGTATCCAACATTTCAGAAGATGCAAGAACTTGTCGTCAGAAAAGATACAAAACGTTCAAACTCCGGTAAAACAAAAGCCTGCAACGGGTGTATGGGAGCAGATTCTAGGGAGATGAGTGTGGGGGAAGCAGAGCAGGAATAAGGATTTGGCCCGTCTATTATCACAGATATTTTGAAAAATTCAGAAAATTGGGATGGGGTATGGAGAATTTCAAATGGTGAGATTAGCTCCTGCTTCATTCCCTAGATAAGAATGGCATCTTAGTCTCCTGGAGAAATATGAAGAGCCTAGGGGGTAGCAAGTAAGGCAGAAAAAGGGAGGCATTTTTGTAAAATTGGCAGAAATTGCCTTTTTATCTTCCAAGAAAATGTTGTGAGGCAAAACTGTCAATTTAGCACAGTTTTGCTTTAAAACCATTTCCTTATTTTGTGCATTAATTTTTAAAACTTTTTGCACCACAAAGGATAAAACTGTCGTTTTGAAATACTGAGGCTGATGCTTACATTATGTGCCTTGATTATGTTGCATCAGTCACGCCATGTATCTTTATTTAACATAAGAAGGGACATTTAAAAATATTTATATGCTCTCTCTTTTGGTCAACTCAGCATGTGATGGGAAAGGCTATGGCTGGTTTCACTTAAGCAGGCACTAGGCAGCGTTTCTCTAAATGTGCAGATGGTTAGTTGGTAATATCAAGGAGTCTTTTGCACAGATGGGGGCGTAAAAATGATTAGTGGAAATTACACAGGAAGATTCACTCAGATCATGGCCATGTAACAGTGTAGGAATTATGGTTTACCTTTGTGAGCTGAAATAGAACAGGAAGAAATTGGCCTGTCCAAAAGAGCTGCAATCAATTCAGGGATCAGTACCCAGAAGTCCTATAACATGTTACACTTATGGTCATTTTCAAAATGCTCAGAAAGCTGTAAGTTGGCTTTATTCTTACTCAGTCTTTTCCCTCAACTGGTTGTGAACACGTTTATTGGTAATCATATTCTCTCAGCAAAAACAATTGGGCTGAGACACACCTCTGGGAAATTTTAGTCTTTTTAACTTTCCTCATCTCCCCTTACTGGCTAAACTATGCAACTTTTCATGACTAATAAAAAGCTAGCATGGACTTTATGTAAAACAAACAAACAAAACAAGTAAACACACAAAAACCAACCTTACAGATCCATCTGTAAGGATACTGGAGTTTTCTCCAATCAAGATATAGTTAAGTAATCTCTTCAGATGTCTCTAGAAAGTGGATATGTTGATTTACCATATGCATTATTTTTTTTCAGGTACTCTTGAGATTTTAAGGAAAACCTATTTAAATATACAGAGAAAAAAGAATATTTATCTTACGGAGGCAGAATCACTATCTAAAAACTTGGAAAGATAATCACACTTCAAAAATATTTCTTAAAAACACAGGTCTATGGGCTTCATCTCTAAAATTATGAGCATAGACAGTCGTTTAAAGACAAATTTATAAAAAGAAGAAAAATGAAATCAATTTTTCAGACTTGAGTTAAACATAAATTAACTTTTTGATTTTGGGCTATTAATACATATTTTATCAAAACTACATCTAAAATTTAATTTACTTTCACCATGCTTTGTGGCATTACAATGTACCGTCTCTGAGAGTTTCTAGTGTAAGGTTTTTTAACTGGCACTCAAAACAAGATAGATGTATAGTGGAAAAATGTCCCATTTACAATGGCAACAAAAGGATCACGTTCCTCAGTGTAGTTTCACAGGAAATCTTCAAACCATTTGTAGGAAAAATATAACATCTACAGGCACACACAAATGAAGTTTTCAAAACTTTTGAAGCACTGCCTTCAAAGAGGAAGTCAAAATAAGGTGTCAATTATTTCCAAATATTTTCTAAACTCAATATCATTCTAAAATTCCAATGGGATCATCTGAAACATGATTAAATGGTTCAAAAAGTCATCCACAAGAATATGAAAGCAAGACATTCTAAGGATCATCCTAACAGGTAAACATCTATACAAAGACATTTGTAAAGAACAAAGGTGGGGTGAGGCAGGTCCTTTCAGAATTCTACATATTTTAGAAAAGTACAATAAAAATAAATGAATATTCTACATTTAGACAGATTCACATGTACCCTTGTAAGATGAACCATAGATGTGGTCCCCCCAATCATCCTCCCTCCTCTCTGTCTCCCCTTTCCCCATATTCTTGGGCTATAATTGGGTTAAAGCTTTCATATGAAAACTATAAATTAGTTTTGTAGTAGGGCTGAGTACATTGGATTAACACAATAACTAAGAAAATGCCATGAAGGCTATGTTAACCAGTTTGATGAAAATACTTCAAACTGTACATAAAACCAGCACATTGTACCCCATGACTGCATTAATGTACACAGCTATGATTTAATAAAAAAAAAAATAAGTAAATAAAGAGAAAAAATAAATGAATAATATTGATTAAAAACTGGGCACATTACCCTATGGACCAAAGTAAAGAATCAACAAATAGATGCAAATGAATAGAAGACTATATATAATAAAGTTTGCAAAAAGGGGGATCAAGCATAAACTAGTGTTCATAAAGGATGCAATTATGCTTTTTGTAAATTAATTCTAATTTCATTCAGTATTTAATTTCTGGAATATCTACTATATGCCAGAGCCTGCTCACCTTGCTAGCAATAGAAAAGCAAAGCAAAGAAAAAGTTCCTCATTCTCACAGATCTTAACTCCTAGTGGGGGACACAGACAATAAATAACAAATAAGTAAACGGCACAGTAGGTGTGCTAGGACAGTTTAAACTCTATGAAGAAAGGAGAATGGAGGCAGAGTGTGGCAGCAGAATGGGGCTGTGTTGTTTTACAGATGGTGACCAAGGAACTTGTTCTTCTCAGTGGCCTTTATGCAAACTAAAGATCTACTTTTGCCTAAAAGATTGATAATGATGAGAAAAAGAGACATTAGTATCAATGATATAGGGAATTAGGTAGTTTTATGCGCTGTAGGTGAAAGTGTACATAAAATGCAGTTTTACTGCTACGCATCTTGGCACTATGTATGATTCTTTTTCTTATTAAAGAGATGAACAAGTGACAAGATTCATATGGAAGCACTCTTTATGTTCTCATAAAAAAGGAAAAGAAAATGTCTTCAAATTGATTAAAAGGTTGGTATAAAAGTTATGGACTAAGCACAAAAATGTTGTATGCCATAGAAAATTAAATACAATGCGTGGTTTAACAAAAATTATGCAACTGAAAGTACAGTGTAACTCCATGAATATAAAATTAGGTATTAATTAATGTTTCTTTCCCCCATTCACACATATGTGTGATTCTGGACGCTCATTTACCAAATACTATCTAAGTGAGATGCAAAGGTGAATGATTTTAAATTTTTTAGTTTTTTCATTGTTAGACTTATTTAGAGTAAGCACATATAATTATATGCTATATAAAATAATGTGCTATATAAAAATAATTTTCTTATTTTATAGCAGTTTGTATAAAAGTCAATTCTGGCCCCAGGACATAAAACTTCAGTTAAGCTTAAGAGATCTATGCTACATCATAGCAACCCCAGTTAATAATAATATATTGTATATTTAAAAATTGCTAAGAGATAGATTTTAACTGTTCTCACCACAAAGATAGTTATGAGTGTGTAAGGTAATGCGTATATTAAATAGCTTGATTCAGCCACACAACAATGAATACCTATACCAAAATGTAATATTATATACCACAAATGTAAATTTTACTTGTCAATTAAAAAACTTAATGAACAACTTGAGCCTAAAATAATTACAAAGAAGTTACTGTATTGTCAGTATAGGTTAACCAATTTTATTTTATTTTTAATTATTTGGGATTCATTGAGTGTACAAAGAATTAGGTTACAATGATTTCATTTGCTAAATCAAATCCCTCTTGTAATTGTGTCCTGCCCCCAAGAGGTGTGCCATAGACCATGACCCCCCCCATTGACCTCCCCTCCTTCCCTCTCCCTGCTCCCTCACTCCCCCACCCTTGACCTTATATCAGATCATCTACTGCCTTCAACATTAGACTTTTATTTCTCCATTCTTGTGATGCTTAACTAGGAAGAATGTGTTCCACCTTCATCTAGGTTAATACAAAATATGTAAAGTCTCCATCTCTTTTAATGGCTGAATAGTATTCCATGTTATATATACTACAACTTGTTGATCCATCCTGGGTTGGTGGGCATTTAGGTTGTTTCCACATTTTTGGTGATTATAAATTGAGCTGCGATGAACATTCTAGTGCAAAAAAAGAATTTTTTTAAACATTTTTAACATTCTATGATAAAAAGAATTTTTTTATTCTTGGTAGATGCCTAATAATGGGATTGCAAGATCACATGGGAGGCCTAATTTGGGTTCTTTGAGGATTCTCCATACTTCCTTCCCAAAAGATTTTATTAGTTTGCAGTTGCACCAGAAGTGTAAAAGTGTTCCCTTCTCTCTCTGCTAGCATTTACAGCTTTGAGACTTTGTGATGTGTGTTATTCTCACTGGGGTTAGGTGGTATCTCAGGGTAGAATTGACTTGTATTTTTCCGGTGATTAGGGATGATGAGTATTTTTTCATAAGTTTGTTAGCCTTTCATCCGTCTTCTTTAGAGAAGGTTCTATTCATGTCTCTTGCCTAGTTGTATATGGGATTGTTGGCTCTCTCTATGTTGATTAATTTAAGATCTCTGTAGATTCTAGTTATCAAGCCTTTGTCTGATTCATAATATGTGAATATCTTTTCCCATTCTGAAGGTTGTCTATTTGCTTTGGTTGTTGTCTCCTTAGCTGTATAGAAGCTATATTCAGTTTAATTAAGTTCCCTTTGTTTATTTTTGTTATTTTGCAATTTCTATGAAAGTCTTCTTCATAAAGTATTTTCTCAGACTGTTATCTTCATCAGTTTTCCCCACACGTTCTTTGAGGATTTTTATTGTTTTGTGCCTTAGATTTAAATCTTTTATCCATTGTGAGTCAATTTTCATAAGTGGTGAAATGTGTGGGTTCAGTTTCAATCTTTTACATGTGGTTATCCAGTTCTCCTAGCACCATTTATTGAATAAGAATTCTGCCCAGTATATGTTCTTGTTGGTTTACCAAAGATCAGACGTCTGTAAGAGGTTAGTTTCATTTCACGGTTTTCTATTAAGTTGCAAATATCTGTGTCTCTATTTTGTGCCAATACCATGCTGTTTTCACCACTACAGCTAAAAGTCTGGTAGAGTGATGCTCCTGGATTTTTTAAAAATTATTATTACTAAGAATTGTCTTGGCTATATGGGTTTTTTTCTGGTTCCATACAAAATGAATAATTATTTTTTCCAAATCTTGAAAGTATAATGTTGGTATTTTAATAGGAATAGCATTGAATCTGTAGATTGCTTTGGGAAGTATAGACATTTAAACAATGTTCATTCTTCCCAGCATGAGCATGGTATGTTCTTTCATTTGTTAATATCATCTGCTGTTTCTTTTCTTGGGGGTTCCTAATTTTCTTTGTAGAGGTCCTTCACCTCTATTGTTAGGTATATTCCTAAGTATTTCATTTTTTTTAAGCCACTGTGAAGGGAACTGTATCCTTGATTTCCTTCTCAATTTGGCTGTTATTGGCGTATACAAAGGCCAATATTTGTGGACATTATTTTATATCCTGAGACATTACTGTATTTTTGATCACTTCCAGGAGTCTTGTGTTTGAGTCTTTGGGGTTCTGTAAGTATAAGACCATAACATCAGCAAGGAGGGAGAGTTTGACCTCCTTTTGCTCATTTGGACGCCATTCATTACCTTCTCTTATCTGATTGTATTGGCTAGAATTTCCAGCTCTATGTTAAATAGTAGTGGTGACAGAGTACAACCTTGTCTGATTTCAGTTCTAAGTGGAAACGCTTTCAGTTTTACATCATTCAATATTATGTTAGCTGTGGGTTTGCCATAGATGGCTTTGATCAGTTTAAGAAATGTATTACCCATGCCTATACTCATTGAGCTCTAATTAGAAAAGGATACTGAATTTTATTGAATGCTTTTTCTGAACCTATTGAGAGGATTGTATCATCTTCATTTTGCTTCTGCTGATATAATGAATTATGTTTATAGACTTGTGTATGTTAAACCAGCCTTGCACCCCTGGGTGAAATCTACTTCATCACGATGTATGATTTTTTAATGTGTAGCTATAATCTACTGGCTAGGATTTTATTAAGAATTTTTGCATCTATATTCATTAGTGAAATTGGTCTGAAGTTCTCCTTTTTAGTTGGGTATTTTCTTGGTTTTGGTATCAAGGTGATGTTTGCTTTGTAAAACGTGTTTGGGCAGATTACTTCCTTCTCCGTTTTTTGTAATAATTTTTGTGGTATGAGATAAGCTCTTCTTTGAAGATTTGGTAGAATTCTGGTGTGAAGCCATCTGGACAAAGGCATTTGTTGTTGTTGTTGTTGTTGTTATTGGGAGATTTTTGTATGTTTCTTTGATCTCAGTGCTTGAAATTGGTCTTTTCAAAAGATCTGTTTCTTTTTGATTAAGCCTATGGACAGGGTATGATTCCAGGTATTAATCCATTTCCTGTACATTGTCAAATTTCTGAGCATAGAGTTTCTTGTAGTATTCAGAGATTTTATCTTTGAATAAAAGTTATCTCTGTGGCATTGGTTGTTATTTTCCCTTTATCATTTCTGTTTGAGGTTATTAGAGATTTTACTTTTCTGTGTCTAGTTAACCTTTCAAAGGTTTATTGATTTTATTTATTTTTTTTAAAAAAAAACTTTTTGTTTTGTTAATTTTCTGCATGATTCTTGTGTTTTGAATTTCATTAATCTGATATAATTTTGGTTATTTCTTTTCTTCTGCTGGGTTTCAGATTAGATTGTTCTTCTTTTTCCTATTCCTTAAGATGGTTCATAAGTTTGTTGGTGCACTCTCTTTCTGTTTCATGAATGTAGGCATCTAATGAGATAAATTTTCCTTTTAAGACCACTTTTGCTATATCCCTTATATAACTTGTGTGTTCATTATTGTTATATTTGAGGAATTTAATAATTTTCTCTTTTATATCTTCCTGAACCCAACTATTGTTCAGCATAAAGATGTTTAATTTTCATGCCTTTGTGTGGAGATGAATGTTTTGTTGAGTTCCACCATTTTTACCTTGTGGTCTGAGGAAATACAAGGTATAATTTATATTATTTTAATTTTGCTGAGATTTGTTTTGATCCTAGGATATGATCTATTTTGGAATATGTTACATGGGGTGATGAGAAAAATGTATATTTTTTAACTTCAAGATTGTGTGTTCTGTATGTGTCTATTAATCCATTTGTTCTAGGGTCACATATAAGTCCTTTGTATCTTTATTTAGTTTCTGTTTAGAGGATCTGTCTAGTTCTGCTGGAGGGGTGTTAAAGTCCCCAGCTATTATGGTGTTATGGGAGGTCATCTTTCTTTCAGTCAAATCAAGTTCTGTTTCATAAATTTGGGAGAATTTAACTTGGGTGCATAAATATTTAAAATTGATATGTCTTCTTGTTGTATTATTCCCTTAACCAGTATAAAGTGTCTATCTTTGTCTTTCTTAATGTTAGTTGTTTTAAATCCACTTGTATCTGAGAATAGGATTGTAACCCCTACTTTCTTCTTATTTCCATTTGTTTAAAATACTGTTTTCTATTCCTTAACCCTGAGTTTTGATTTGTCCTTCGAAGGCTAGGTGAGTTTCCTGGAGACAGTATATGAATGGCTTGTGCTTTTTATCCAACCAGCTGTGCCTCTTCAGTGGGGAATTCAATCCACTGACATATTTTGAGAGAATTGATAAATGTGGTGGAATTCTATTCATCTTATTTTGTGAAAGTTTGTTGTGTAGTTTTATCCCGTCAATGCAGTTTTAAAAATTAATTTGAAGCAAACAATTTAAAGTAGAGATGTGAACTAATAGAAACATTATGTTTTGTGAATGGTGTAAAACTTATAAAATTTTATACATAAGATATACATTGTCATTTTCTCCTCAGGTTACCTTATGTTAAGCAGGAAGAAAGATCTTTAAATGATTTTTGGACTGAAGGTAGTTGGGTCATTAATGCAGTAGTCAATAAAGAAGGTTGATATAGTGAATAAATCTTAATGTAAGGCAGGTTTTAAATAGACTTGCTAAAGGAAGAAGTTTTTTTCTTTTAAATTCCTTCTCCTCCTTCCTTCCATCTTCCTACTTGAATAAGCAGGCATTTAGTGAATAAACAGTAATTCCCTCAAACAAGACTTCATTGAGGTTTTTATTTTTAAAAAAATGGTAATAAAGGTTCCTATCAAAACTAGGGAAGAAAAAAGATGATAAAGGTTCATAACTGGATGCATACTGTAACTAAGAAAAATTGTACCTTCTATTAATAATTATATAAAATATTTGTTTATTTTAAATACAAGAATTTATAACACAATTATATCTGCTTCTTTTTATTTCATTCTAGATGGATATTTCAACAACTGAAAAGGCCCATCAAGCCAGAAATGTAAGCTTTATCTTTTATTTCTCTCTGTCTTTTAACCTATTACTCTATCTATCACAAAACATATCTATCTCTTTGGTTCTATCTCTTTAATACTCTAAAATTTATCCTTTTTTATTATTCTTCATCTTCACTACTTTAGCTAAGGTTTTCATGATTTCCCAATGAGATTACTGCTAATCTTAAACCTATTTTTTCTTGCTTTCCTTCAGTCTTTTTTCCTACACTCCTTCCAAAACACAGCTGGCAGTGGTCTTTCTTCATCATAAATGTAATTACTATACTTTGGTACTTAGAAACATTGAATGGCATTCCCTTTTATTACATGGTAAAATTTTAAAAGGCATAGATCCATTTCCCCTACCCATCCTCCCATGCTTTTTACTTCAGAACCTAAAATACTCAAATGATGGTCATACTAAAATATTTATAACTCTTTGAGTGTGTCCATGCCGATATGCTTTTACACAGAATGTTCCCTGATATGCTTTTTCTTCTTTCGAACTTCTCACTAATTCCATGCTGTTATCCATTTGTTTCTTTTAAATGAAGTTAAGATTTACTTGTCTTTTAAAATACAACTCTTAAATGACTGCCTCTGAGAAAATTTCTGTGTAATCTAATACGAAATACAAACTCCCAGTAGTTCTACATGAAAACTGTATCACACCCAGATTATTGCACATACAGTTGTGTTTTGGTAATTTCTTCTATTTAGAGCTTTTAACAGATAGGAATATTTTTTAAAATCTTTACATTTCTTGAATCTGACATAGCAACAATGGTAAGTAAATCTTTGTTGAATGTAAAATTAGGAGATAGCATATTTTATCCATTTAAATCTATCAAAACTCATTAAAAGGCTACTTTCAGTCCATCAGGAGAATACTAGTCATTTACATTATTTTTATTTCAAAACACTGAGGGGCTACAAACATTTTTGGTTATATGGATCACTTTTGTAATGCTTAACTCATGGCTGTAAGTGCAACTGCCACCCAACTAGTGTACATTGTACTTATTGGGTAGATTTTGCTTATGCCATTCTTCCCTCTTGATCTCCATTGAGTTGTAAATCTGTCTGTGAACATGTGTGCTCATCAGTTAGTTCCAGTTTAGGAGTGAGTATATGCAATGTTTGTTTTTCCATTCTTTAAATACTTCACATTGGATAATGGTCTTCAGTTCCATTCAAACTGTTGTGAAATGCAATAATTCATCCCTTCTTATGGCTGGGTAGTACTCCATGGTGTACACACACAACATAATTGTCATATACAAATTGATCGGCCCTTGGGTTGACTGACTCTGCACCTTTCCTATTAGAAATTATACTACAATACACATTCAAGTATGGAATTGCTTTTGATGAAATAACTTCTTTTCCTTTGGGTAGACCCCTAGTAGTGGAATTGCTGGATCAAATGGTAGGTCTACTTTTAATTCTTAGAGAAATCTCCACACTATTTACAGAGAGGTTGTACTAATTTGTAGTCCCATCAATGGTGTAAAGTGTTCCTTTCTCTCTGCATCCACACTAGCTTCTACTTTTTTTGGACTTTTTAATAAAAGCCATTTTAACAGGGGTAAGGTGGTATCTCATTGCCTTTAATTTGTATTTCCTGATAATTTGTGACATTGAGCATTTGTTCATATGTTTACTGGCCATTTATCTATCTTCTTTTGAAAAAACTTCTGATAATATCTTTTGCCAGCTTTTAAATGGGATTGCTGTTTTGAGGTTTTTGTAGATTCTAGATATTAATATTTTATTGGGTTACAGTTTGCAAATATTTTCTCCCATTCTGTAGGTTGTCTGTTTACTCTGTTGATTATTTCCTTAGCTATACAAAAGGATTTTTAATTTAATCGAGTTCTATTTATTTATTTTTGTTGTTGTCATTGCCATTGGGGTCTTATACATAAATTCTTTAAAGTATGAAACCATAAGAATTGTAGGAAAAAAAAATGTAGGAAATACTCTTTTTCTTGGCTTCATTTTTATAGAAATTTATAGTGTACTTTATGTTGTGTGTGTAATAAAATGTATTATTATTTTTCTAAGATCAAACTCTAACAACTAGTTTACCGATGAAGTTTGATAATAAGTGTTTATTTCCCTAAATAAAGAAAGGAAAAGACTATAAAAAGCAAATAAATTTTGCTTAGACACAGTGTTAGTTAAAATGGAAAAGAATAAAATTTATCATAATAAAACTGCTTATCATGATGACCAGCTTGCTTTAATCGGGTTCTTATTATACAATTCATACTGTTTAATAAAATGGAACTATTTATGATTATCAGAGCTTTTATGCCAGCAAGACTATTGCAATATAGGAAAGAGGGTGGAGTGAGATTTGACATGGGCCTTGATGAGAAATAGAATTTTTTCCCAAATCATAGAATTTTTATTGTTTTGAAATAATATACAAAAAAAAAAAAAGACAGTATGTGTATCTTGATTAACAGATCCAGAAGACGTCCAAACTAAACACTTTTTCCTGTTTCAAGTTAGAGCTGCTATAATGAAAATTACTCAGTTCTCTTTTCCATCAAATCACCTTGGCCTTATAAGCATAGGAATTATTGTTTTATTTCTCACAAACTCCATAAGTCAAAGATACTCCTTTTGGTAAGATGGAGATGTATCTTCAGGGATATTTTCTTCTGCTATACTTCTTGAGTCCTTAAATATCTGACATTTCATAAGTATCTGAGATTTCACTCTCTTGTTTTCATATCATGTCCAACACAGTAACCAGGACATTTTTGTGATATGTCCATTAATTACTTACTGTGTTTCAAATTGGTTAAATATCTGTGAATTTATAATATTGAATCTACCAGAAAGACCATTTTGAATAATATTTCTAAATCCATGTCTATTTTTCTAAACTCATCTTCACTCTTTGCACTTTACAATAGATTACATTTTTTTAAGATTAAGTGTATATATCTGGAAAAGTGATTCTCCAATTACTTCTTTCACATCCATCCCCAATACATACCTATACATACTCACCCCATTTGGGCAGTACATAAATCCCCCATCCAGACAGCAAAGAGATTTGAGTAAAATCAAATGCCACCTTACCCATCTGCCTTGTTGAAAAGGTAGTAATAGGGCAAGATACCCAGAAACAATGTAATGATGTTGGGATAAAAAAAAAATTAAAGACTAAATGGTAGAAAAAATTATTTAACAATTATGTTGCATCACCACAATATTTCTATAGAAAGGTAAATTCCTGAAGAGCCACTCCACCAAGATAATGCCTCAACAACCTTTGCCTTAAATCCTCTAAAGAAAATGATTTAGAATATCTTTTTTCTCCACAGTAACCAGCAGCAGACTTGGTTTCCCCTGCTTTGACTTTAAGTTTTCAACCTTTTCTTCAAATGATCTGAAGGTTGGGGAGTTTTTTACATCTTCCAGCTTTGTGATGATGACGGATCCAACAGATGAAAAAGCAGCTGACACCTGACCAGCCTGAGACAATGTTTTAGATGTCTTCTTGTATGCAAATGTTGCTGCCACATCTTGCCATCCTTTGGCAATATTCTGTTTAGTTCTTGTCGTGAACTGATTCCAAGTTTCACTTGATCTCTGCTGGGTGCTTCTCTTCTGCTCCTAAGGCTTGAGACAGAGTCTAAATTTCTTCTTCAACCTTTGCAAGTTATCGTCTCAGCTCTTCTCACTCCTCTTCTGCTGGGGTGTCTGTGGTACTGATCGTGGCAGCAACATCTTCTCCTTTCTCAGAGGCTGGGACTGTTCTTAGCAGACCAAATTTCTAAAGAGTAGAGGTGGAGATCCGGGTGGGGATGAATGTCCACTAGGAGACAAGTAGAGATAGCGTTTGTTCACTCCTGTATAAAAGTCAAACAGGGACAGGTAGTCCTCATGTAAGTCCATCTCTACAGTCCACTCCAGGCAAAGGCGGAACACATGGCTTTACAACCTCAGGACCTGATTCCTCAGATAAGTACAGCTTTGGCTATATTGAGAAACGGAATTTGAGCAGAGAGATAGAAGGGGCAGTAATTGTTTCAGTAAAGGCAAGAAGGCTTCAAAGTGAAATAGGAAATAAATCTAGGTTTGAATAGGGATTTGGAGTAAAGGAAAGTGGATTTAACTCTGGAAAGGTGTGGCTAGTTATATTGTAGCCCTCTATGTTCCAACTTAAGGAGCTTGGACTTTGTCCTAAAGGCAAGTGAGTAAAATGCCTTGTTCTTGAGTCTATAAACATTTTTGAAACAATGTTTCAGGAAGATTGCTCTGGGTAGGGATTCTAAGCTGCATTGAAAGGAGAAAAAACCAGGCTGAGCCTGGTGGCTCATGCCTATAATCCCAGTACTCTGGGAGGCCCAGGCAGGTGGATCACCTGAGCTCGGGAGTTCAGAGACCAAGTTGAGCAAAGTGAGACCCCCAACTCTACTTAAAACAGAAAAACCTAGCTGGGTGTTGTGGCAGGTGCCTGTAATTCCAGCTCCTCCAGAGGCCAAGAATTTGAGGTTGCTATGAGCTATAATGATAGCATGGCACTCTACTTACTATGTTAAAGTAAGACTGTCCTTACTTTCAAGGCCAGAAAGAGAAAAACTTACTGTAATGAAAGATAAAATAAAAGAATGCATAAAAAATGTTGTCATGAAAGATACAGAAATGTGGATTTAACAATTTTGTGTAGAATATATCCTAATATGTCTATTTTCCCTTTTTAAAATATTACAATCAACAATTTCAAACAAGCTGGTTTTTATCAAACACTTGAGATGTCTGGGAAGTCACCTGAGTAGTTAACAGAAATGGTTACCTTTTTTAGAATTGATCACAATAATTTATTTCCTATTTCATTAAAATAGGAAAGCTTAAATTCCAAGAAAGACTACAGAATAAAGCATTATAAAGTAAGAAAGCTTCCCCATTTCTCATCATACAGCATATTAGCTTTTGACTTTCTCTGTTTCAATTTGAAATTAATATAAGGGTATCTATTTTCAGATTGCAGTGTTCGCACCTCTAAGGTAAAGTTCAAGTTGGAGAAGAGGCTCCCACCCAGGGGACATGCTGAACACCCTCACACTGTGTACATTAGATGAGATCCCACCAACTGCCCTTCCTCCTCCCACCAATCACCCTCCCCTCTTCCCCCTCTCTCTTTCACCCTTCCCCCTCACTAGACTATATTTGTGTTTTATCATTTGTATGGACATGGGATTGTTTATATATTGGTTTCATGTTAGTATTGAGTACATTGGATACTTTCTTTTTCCTTTCTTGAGGTACTTTACTAAGAAGAATGTATTTCAACTCCGCCCAGGTAAACCTAAAAGTTGTAAAGTCTCCATTTTTAATTATGGCTGAATAGGACTTTGTTGTATACATATGCCACAGTGTGTTAATCCATTCATGAGTGAAGGGGCATTGGATGGCTTCGAGACTTAGTAGTTATAATAAATATAATAAATATTCTGGTGCAAATATCTTTATGATAATATGATTTTTGTTCTTCTGGGTAGATACTTAGTAATGGGATTGCCAGATCAAATGGAAGGTCAACTTTTAGTTCTTTGAGGATTCTCCGTGCTTCTTTCCACAAAGGTTGTATTAGTTTGCATCCCACTAGCAGTGTAGAAGTGTTCCCTTCTCTCCATATCCGTGACAGCATGTGCAGGTTTGGGACTTCATGATGTGGGCTAATCTCACTGGAGTTAGGTGATATCTCAGAGTGGTTTTGGTTTGCATTTCTCTGATGGTTAAAGATGATGAGCATTTTTTTCTTGTGTTCGCTGACTGTTCGTCTGTCATCTTCAGAGAACTTTCTGTTCAAGTCTCTTGCCCATTTAGAAATGGGGTTGTTTACTCTTTACTTGTTGACTACATTGAGTTCTCCATAGATTCTAGTTATCAGACGTTTGTTCATACTACTCAAAGCAATCTGCAGATTTAATGCAATCCCCATCCAAGTACCAATACCATACTTTGAAGACCTTGAAAAAATAGTACTTTGTTTCATATAGAATCAGTAAAAAACTCAAATAGCCAATGAAATTCTTAGAAATAAAAACAAATTTTTTTTTTTTTTGCAGTTTTAAAATATAAAACTGCAGGGGGCTGGGTTTGAACCCACTACCCTTGGCATATGGAGCTCATGTCCTACTCCTTGAGCTGCAGGTGCTGCCCTATAAAAACGAATCTGGATACATCACATTACCAGACTTCAAGATATATAAGTCTATAGTGATCAAAATAGCATGACTGGCACAAAAATAGAGACATAGATCTATGGAGAAGAATGGAGAATCTAGAGATGAACCCAACCACATAACATCATTTGATGTTTGATAAGCCTAACAAAAGCATGCACTGGGGAAAAGAATCCTTATTAAATGAATGGTTCTGGGAGAATTGGTTAACCGCAGGTAGAAGATTGAAAGTGGACTCACAACTCTCACCATTGACAAAAATTGATTCTTGCAGGATAGAAGATCTAAAATTAAAACAAAACAATAAAATTTCTAGAAGAGAGTGTGGGAAAAACACTTGAAAATAGCGGTCTGTGAAAATATTTTGTGCAGAAGACCCCCCCCCCCGCCAGCAACTGCAGCAACAATAAAAATAAATAACTGGGATTTGATCAAGGTAAAAAAGCTTCTGCACAACTAAGGGTACCACAACCAAAGCAAAGAGACAGCCTTCAGAATGGGAAAAGAAATGTTCACTTTTCAGAGAGTTGATTTGCAATTGGAAGACTCGGCTCATATCCATTTTTTTTTTTTTTTTTTTTTTGCCATATTCTGGAAAGTTATCAGGAAAATAAAAGGAACTTGAAAAAAAAATAACAGACTCCAGGACAATGATGAACGTAAAAAATAGAAAAAAAAAAAAGGTATATTTTTGGATTCAGCATTCCAATTCAGCACTAGCAATACAAACTGAATAATCTTCCCCTGAATTCATTAATATAAACACTTTATCATTTGATGTCTTGTGTGGAATTAATGTGGATTTGCACTAGAATAAAAGTGTATGAATGTAAGTATGAAAAACTATAGCATCTAAAATAAATGAAAAAATAAGTGAATGATGTAATAAAATAAATGAGTCTTTTGTGCATTGTATAATGATAGCAAAGAGGGGATTATAGAAAGCAAGCTGTCATTTTCAATCCAGATGACATTCACATTAGGGGAATGTGCTGTCAGTTTACATAATGATGGTTTTACATACAGGTACATCTTTCAGGAGTGAGAAGTGTACCCTGCTATTAGAAATAGTTTCCTGGTAGGGAATAACCAACTGGCAGAGGTAATGATCAATCTGCTGCCACTTTGCACAGTTTTTCAACTAGTCCCTGGGCAAGATGCGAGTCAAGCAGGTGAGGTGGTATATGAGAATATCTCCTTCTTGCATAGTTGCTGGGACAAAAGAAGAAATCACTTCTTAGTAACACTTCTTTGCTCAGTCTGACGTTCACACCTTTGCTCACGGTTTTTCCTCACTTTAGTATCTTTAGTAGCATAACCACGTCTCTTTGTCTACATGCTGTATCTTGCTCTGTTTATAGATTACTCTCAAACGCTACCTTTGCTCTGAATGCTTACCCAAGTCACTTTTCTCCTCTGACCTATCATATTAATGTTTTCTCCTTAGAAACCCATAGACCTTCAGTCACTATTGTAATGTAGAATTTAAATGACAAATTGCATTTATATCCCCATGGGTTGGTAGGATTCTTGAGGGTATTACTGGATGTTCGTTAAACCTACATTTTAACTATCCTCAGAATATAATATGATACCTGACAAGGTATAGAGGGCTTAAGAAATGGTTATGTGATATTTTTATCTCCTCTTCTCAGGGCTTCATAACCACAAAGATGCTGGTATATGCTTTCCTGGGTAGAGGTGACATACTTGTCTAACTTTATTTTCACCCAGAAGGAACATATGGAGACATCGTATTTAAGTTAACATTAAGCAGTGACTCACCTACATGAATGAAGTTTAGTTATGCTTGGGAATCTCAATATTAGTGCCGCCTCTAGCAGTACTAATTGGAAGAGGAAGTGATTATTTATTTCATGCTCTGTAATTTTTATCGAGGCATTATTCCCTTTGCGGACGAGACTCAGCCTGGATGCTCAATGTTGTTTCTTTTTAATTTTTTTCTGTGATAAACTTTTCAAGAAAACTAACTGAAAGATTAACCTGACTGAATTTATGAAGAATTCTACTTGTCCTTATCAATGTTATTTTAGTCTTAGAAGCTCTAGTTGCAAACAAATAAGGATACGGTATTCCTTTTAGTAGTTGAGGTATATTTAACTCCTGGTCTGTTTCTCAGCACTCTGAGTCTGTTATTTTAAAGATGAATTTATAATCTAGAAAGGCTTATGATTTTATAACCATCAAAGCTTCATTCTGGAAAGAAACTTGCAGAATTTTTAGCCCATGCATGATTATAGAATAGGATTTCCTGTTGCTTTAGTATCCAGGCAAATATCATCCATCCTCTAGAAAGCAAGACAGTCTGGCACTTTTGGTGATGGATATTTAATTACGTTGAAGGCTATTTATTGATGTCATATATTCTTATATATTAATTATGTAATTTATTTTATCTGTCTCCCACATATCACAGCTACTGAGAAATCCAACATCAGTAATCTCTTTTTCTTTTTCTTTTTTTTTTTTTTTTTGCAGTTTTTATTTTTTTTTTTTTTGGCTGGGGCGGGGTTTGAACCCACCACCTCCAGTATATGGGTCCAGTGCCCTACTCCTTGAGCCATAGGCACCACCCCCCCGTAATCTCTTTTTTCTTCTTTTGACAAGACACAAGAGCTCTGAGCTAAAACGTGTAAGAAGCAGCCCTTGTTAGTACATTCTGTGCAGCTCCAGACTTCATTGTCTGCATGCCCCACATGGCTGCGTTTCATATCAATTCCTTTTGAACTAAATTTAGGCTGCCATGGCACCCCAAACACCAATTAGCTAATCCTCTGGCATTCACATAGTCTCCCCACCAGAAATTTAGCACCTTAAAGATAAAATTTAGCACCTCAATTATGGAAGTAGAAGGAAAGAGCTCTTAAAACCAGCTTGAGAAAAGGTAACAGAGTTATCTAAAATGTGGAGTTATTTTTGCCTCCTTGAGATTAAATACCAATTCTTTCCTCTGCCTTTCCCAATGAGCCTATAGCCTCGAGAAAATATACAATTGGCCTAATTTTTCAGTGACAATAATTATAGAGCTCTTCCATAGATTGAATTGGTGTTTACCTTTCTGTGAGTTTTAATCCTTGTTATTATTCAGTTTATTGAAGCCACAACATCATAATAAATATGTATAAAACAGTAATAGGCACCATTATACTGACAGATACTTGTTAAAATATTATTTTTTAGGCCCTTTATTGTAGACACTTCTTCTAAGCATTCTTTAAACATGTCAACCTGTGTACTTATCCTTGGAAGAAGTTACAACCTAGATAGTTTAAACGATCTTTATTCAACTAAGAAATGACCAGCCTGAGTAAAGATTCTAACTCAATTTTAACTGCAAAACTCATTTTTATTAAGGAATACGTAACACTGCCTTACAAAGGTCTCCTGTGCTGTTTGGAGCAGGATTTTTGCAGACACAAGGCCAGCAGGTCAGAGGAGTCATGAGTAGACAAAGCATTGTTGTGCTCTCTCTTGGTAGGGGCTGAAAAAGTATTTTTCCTCTTTCTTTAAAAACCTAACTTAAGGCTCGGCGCCTATAGCTCAACCGGCTAAGGCGCCAGCCACGTACACCTAAGCTGTCGGGTTCGAATCCCCAGCCCGGACCCGCCAAACAACAATGACGGCTGCAACCTAAAAATAGCCGGGCGTTGTGGCGGGCGCCTGTGGTGCCAGCTACTTGGGAGGCGGAGGCAGGAGACTCACTTGAGCCCAGGAGTTGGAGGTTGCTGTGAGCTGTAATGCCACGGCACTCTACCCAGGGGGATAGCTTGAGGCTCTGTCTCAAAAAAAAAAACAAAAAAAAACAAAACCTAACTTAATTGAAACTTTTGTGTTTAGATTGCACCATCTGTTTCTTTCTCGGGTTCTGAACTCTACCTTCTCTCACTGCATCTACTTAACCATATGCTCCTCATCCAACCTCTTCTGTCCTCCAGGAGAAACTCACGTTCCTCTGGCCCGTGTCTTTGTAGTTACTCAGATCTCTTATCATGTCCTCACTCCCTTCACAACTTACTCTAGATCTTATAGCTCTTAGTTTGCAGATCATCTCCTATAATCTTTTTCCCCTGGGTTCTTATTCAGATTCACCAGATTTAATCTCTTTCTCTGGGTAAACTCAACTGAAGAACTAAATAAATAGTGACAGAGAATTACTAAGATCTATAGACTTCACAGTACTTGTAACATTGCAAGACAATTCTCCTGCACTTTCTCCTTCTCTGTGGGCTAGTTTGATTTACAGTTTCTGATGAAAAAAGAGGCAGTCAATGGAGATGTAGATATATGTTTAATCCCCAAAGCAAAAAATACTCTTCTATCTTTGTTTGTTTTGTACTCCTTTCTACCTGTGTAACAGAAGTATCCCATTGAAGGTTGTGCTATGTATCTTTTTTTTTTTTTTAAATCATAACTGTGTACATTAATGCAATCACAGGGTACAGTGTGGTATTTTCATATGCAATTTGAAATACTCTCATCAAACTGGTTAATGTAGACTTCGTGTCATTTTCTTAGTTGTTAAGACATTGATACTCAGCTTTTAGAAAGATTCACTTGTACCTGTGTAAGATAAACCATAGAGGTGACCCCACCAATCACCCTCCCTGCACCCATCCACCCACTTCCTTCCCCTCTCCCTCCTCCTCCCCGTATTCTAAGGCTATAATTAGGTTATATCTTTCCTATGAAAGCTATAAATTAGTTTCAAAATAGGGCTGTGTACATAGGATACTTTTTCTTCCATTCTTGAGATACTTTACTAGGAAGTATCTAGTAGCCATCCATCTAGCTGGATGGAATAACCAGCTCCATCCATGTAAACATGAAGGAGGTAAAGTCTCCATCCTTAATCATGAGAGAATTATGTGCTATGTATCTTAATCCTACACTGGCCCACTTTTACTTAAATTAGTGACAGCTGAAAGTTCAAAAGCCCCTCACACTGCACTTCCTGATCGATGTACAAATGTCTGACCATCATTTAATGAGTCATCTTCTGAGATGCTTTCTGTTTTATGGATTCAGCTTCTCTGGGGCTGTGTCATTAGAACAGGAAGGGGAGCAGGGAGCATAGAGCATGGTGTGTACGTATATTACCCAGAAGTGACTACACCATCTTATCTCACATTCCACGGGTGAGAACTAACTGCATGGTCATATCTAGAGGTGAGGTGGCCAGTGGTGGGTAACTAATTATAGAACAAACAAACAAACATGTTTTGAAAGGAAGATCAGATCCTTTTGGTAAAGGATCCTTTACCATGAGAAGACAATAAAGAAGATCAAAAGGCTGGCAACTGTTTTTAAAATAAATGAATAAAGAAATTCATAAGCGTGCTTTGTTTTTCTTTTAAAAAAGTATTTCTGAAAGGGCATGCTCAATTATTTTGAATGCTTTTGAAAAACTGGATAAAATGAGAAGAGGCTACAGAAATTAGAATGCCCTAGTCCAGTCTGAAATTTACAAAACTAATTCCACAAAGTGGTTGAGAGATAATATCAAATGATGTGGGCTGAAGGAAAAAAAGCTAAGTAATTTCGCTTATTCTGCCTGTTCTCAGTATAAATAACACATTTTAATATTTTTCTGTGAAGGTGAGGAAAAAGAAAAAGATTCTGACCGCCTGGTATGAACATCACAGTATCAGATAGCTTTGGCATTACTGGAAGCGGGAGACACGGCCGGTTATCCTATCCAACCGGACTCTGCCAGTTATTCAGGCAGAAGATATATCGTGACACCTGGAAGACAGTAACTGTAACCTGAGTTCTACAGCATCTGGAACAAAAGCTCTAGCTCTAGCAATGCACAAAAAGCCTCTTTGTGGAACCTGTGGTCTTCAGCGCTAATGTGAACCTGTTCTGTGTTGTAACCTCATTTTGGAGCCAACTGTCAGGGTGTTTTCGTCACTTCTGTAAGACCGGACCGGACCGCTTCACTTCCCTTCAAACGCTAAAGAAGGGCTTTTCCTGGTCTGTTATCACACAAGTCGTCTATTCTCTACCTGTCTGTTGGAAGCCTTCACACATGAAAAAACTGAAAAAATGATTTTCAGAAGCCTATTGATATATGCATAGGTGAATAAAAGAGGTATACATATAATTCAAATATTTTTGAACATGTTTTTGACATTGCTATTTTCATATTACTGTCAACTAAAGCAGCACATTTATTTGTCATCTTGCATCCTTATCTCAGTGAGAAACAGACTTATGGCTTTTTGGGGTTGTAATTACTTTTTCATAAATAATGAGACTTTTCTTGATCGGAACGCTAGCAGCCTTCTAAAACCTGTCTGGAAGGTGGCATCCTGCCACTTCTTTCTTCTCAATTCTGTTACCTCTTTTTTTCAAGTGAACAGACCCTTCACTGATATTCTTCAATAACACGCCTTCTAATTACTTGACATTTTAATCTAAATAAAATGTTTAGGCTCATTTTTTGGCACAACCTGAAAGCAGAAAATTTAATTCAAAGGAACCATCATAATCTGTTTATAAACCTCGACAGGTGAGGAGGAAAATACGATCTAAACATAGTTTTTTATATTTCTATGCCTTCATATTTTTTTTTTAGAAAAAGGAGATATTTATTTTAAACTACCAATATTTACAAGAATTCTGGCATTGTTTGTCTCATCTTAGGAAACATCACGCAGTAATATTATTTATTGCCAACTTTTCCCAAACGGGACTGCTTTAACTCATTTTCTTCTTGAGAGTGTATTTCTAAATATCTCAAAACCAAACGGTCAACTCCAGTTTATTCTCAGATTACTCCTTTTTGCCAGATGCCGTAGTTTCTGAGCAGTAACCCGTGAAGACGAGTGTGGAGTGAAAATATACACGAGGGGCCGGCACCACCAGGACCTCCGTGTCAGGGTGCACAGTCTGTGCACTGCACAGAGAAGCCCTGGGGGTGAGAAGCTGAAATACACATTACTCTTTGCTCACTAATCAATGCACATTGGCGCAGGGCTGTATCACCTGAAGGAAGGAACATCCTTTTCTCATTGTTCACACACAGGAGGCTTCTGTTCATCACTCATATAAGGTTTCTACGTAGACTGGTGGTGCCTGTGATATCCACTTGTCCGAAAAAGCCCAGACAACAAATCTGTCAGAGCTATGTGCAGAGCTGCCTGGTTTTCCCAAACCTTGCTCCTCTGTTTTACATCTTTTACTCCTTATTAATCTAAAAATTAACATATTTATTGATATTCTACTATGATGTGTATATGAATGTACCTTGCATGTGTGTGTATATATAGAGGAGGGTGACCATAAAGTTCGTGTGCAATTTAAAATAGTGTGCAGTGGGAACTTTATGGCCTGTGTGTGTGTATAAAACCTCAGAAACCTGGCATATATTTTCTTTTTCACATTTTCTAAAACAAACCTTCAGTATAGGCACGGTTATTTTTATTTTAAAGGAACGCAAATTGAGATTCAGAGAGTTTGATGTGACTTATATGTAATAAATTCCAGGAAGTTTTTAAATCTATGATGCTGGAATAAAAGCTCATTTTCTTTCTAATATGTATTTTAATATTTATCGTGTAAGTTATAAAAGTACTTCTCATTGGTGAACTGTTTACAATATTTTCTTTAAATTATGTAAACCACACTACTAAAGCCTCTTAGTAACAACGTAAAACGTAAAAAGCAAGTATTAATACCTTAATGGCACAGATAGGAATGCTGAAGTTTAGAAAGGTTAAAGAAATTGTCTTTGGCCATAGTCTCTAACTGGTCAGAGTAGAGTAAGACCACCTCTGCACAGCTTTCATATTTTTACATCTAGTCTGCCACCTCCCATTTGGAGGCAATAACTGATCTTTCCATTGCAATAGTTACACGTTTTTCCTAAAAGTGTATACCAATGGAATAATAAAATTTGCCCCTTTTCTCTGACTTTTCTTTTTATTTCTTCCTTTTTTTTTTTTTTTTTTTGAGAAAGAGTCTCAAGCTATCGCCCTGGGTAGAGTCTGTGGCATCACAGTTTACAGCAATCTCCAACTCTTGAGCTTAAGCAATTCTCTTGCCTCAGCCTCCCAAGTAGCTGGGACTATAAACACCTGCCACAACACCCGGCTATTTTTTTTTTCCTTTTTTGGTTGTGGTTATCATCATTGCTGTTTGGTAGGCCTGGGCTGGATTCAAACCCGTCAGTTCCGGTGTATGTAGCTGGCACCCTAGCCACTTGAGCTGACTTTTTTTACAACTATTTTGAGATATATTCATGTAATTGTTTGCCAGTATTTAATCTTTTTTTATCACTGAATTGTGTGGCTTTGTACAGATGGATACCAAGGATTGCTTAATCATTCATGTGTTGATGAACAATTTGATCATTTCTTGTTTCTGGCTATTGCAAGTAAATCTGACATGAGCATTGGCATACAGCCTTCACGTAGCTTTTTGTTCTGTCATTTTTCTTCAATAAATACCTAGGAGTTGAAAGGCTGGATCACAGGACATCTGTATACTCAACTTTTAAAGAAATTGCAAAACTGTTTTCTGAGTGATTGTACTATTTTACATTAAACCCAAAAAATAGTGAAACTTTCAGTTGCTCCACATCCTCACCAATATTTTATTGGTTCAGACATTCTATTAGTTATAGGGGAATCTCAACATAATTTTGATTCGAATTTCCCTCATAACTAATGATATTGAGCTGGTATATGCAATCATATATGTAATGTGGCACAGTATTGCTCTGAGTTTTTGCTAATTGAAAACTTGTTTATTTTCTTATTGAGTTTTAAGAACTCTTGTATATTCTGGGTAAGACACTTTATTAGCTATACTTTGCCATATTTTAATTTGGTCTGTGGCTTGTGTTTAATTCTCTTAATGGAAATTTTCAAAAAGTAAAAGTTTTAAATTCAGATGAGGTTAAATTTGTCAGTGATTTTCTTTGGTCAAATTTGCCCAACCCAAGATCAAGAATTTTTTCTCCCAAGTTTGCTACTCAAAGTTTTATAGTTTTAGGTTTTACACATTTAGGTGTTTGTTCTATTTTGAGTTAATTGTTGTACATTGTGTATAATTATTGTAATTTTTGCATGTGGATATCAAATTGCTTCAGCACTATTTGTTGAAAAGATGATCCTTTCTCTACCGAATTGTCTTTAAATTTTTCTTGAGCCCATTTTCAAAATCTCTACTTTGTTTTATGTATCTTTATGTCTACCTTTGTGCCATACTGTCTAATTATGGAAGCATTATAATAAATCGTGGGATCAAGTAGTGTTTGCCTCTGAAGTTTTCTTTGTTTTTTACTTTATTTTGGATATTCTAGGTCTTTTATATTCCATATCAGCTAAAAATCAGTTTTCCATTTTCTACCATGAGAAGAAAAAAAATCCTGCTAGGTTTTAACAAGAATTGGTTTTAACCAATAGGTCAAATTTAGGAGAACTGATATTTAAAAAATATTATCTTTCCATTATGAATGCGAACTACTTCTCAATTTAATTAGTACTTCTTTAATTATTCTTATTTGTATTTTGTAGTTTTTGCATACAAGTTTTATGGATCTTTGCTTTATCTCTAAATATTTCATAATTTTTATGCTACAGTAAGTTGAATTATTTCTTAATTTTAATATATAACTGTTCATAGCTAGTATATAATAATAATAGCAATTTTTGTATATTGATTACATATTGTAAAAATTTGCTAACCTCAATAATTTTAGTAGGTTTTTTGTTAATTCCATGAGATCATTTTGTTTGTTAGAACTAGTTCACTTATTCTTATCCAATCAGAAAATTTGTTATGTATTTTCATGCTTTGGCCCAGGCCAGGTTTGAACCCCCCATTCTCCTTGTATGTGGCCAGTGCTCTGCCCACTGAGCTAAGGGTGAGGAGCCAAGAGAGTTAATTTTCATCCTACATTTCTCAATGTGCTTATCAAGAATAGATATGGACTTTGTTATTCTGAGTCCTTCACATTTAAGAAAATTTGAAACTCTGTTAATAGTTGCATACATGTTTAAGATTATTATATCTTCCTTTTGAAGTGACTTCTTTATATTATGAAAAGGTCTCTATTTCTAGCAATATTATTTACTTGAATATCCAATTGTCTAATACTAAAATAACCAATCCAGCTTTCTTTTGATTATTATGAGCAAGGTATATTTCATTTTAGTTTTTAACATATAACCAGTTTTTGTTTTACGTTGGCGTAAGGTTTCACTCTTGACCCAATCTAATGTTGACCTCCTAATTGGTATATTTGGACCATATACATTTACTGGTAGTGTGAATATTGGCATGGTTAGATTTAAATCTATTATCTTCCCGAGAGTTTTCTACTTGTCTCAACTGTATTTCATTCAATTTTCCACTCTTTCTGCCTTTTTTTTTTTTATTAAGGGAATATTTTCTTACGCTTATATTGCGCCTCACTTTTTGGCTTATTAGGTGTAACTCTTTATTTTCTTGTTTTATGGGGTGCTTTAATATTTATAGCATACGCCCTTAACTACTACATTGAACTTTCAATTGATACGGCATGATTTTACACACTATCTAAGAACCTAAAAATAGTATATTTTAATTTTTTCTCTAGCATTTTGATATTATTTTTTCTGTATTTATAATAAATTTCACAATACATTGTTATTTTTGCTTAAACATTGAACCATCTTATAAAAAAGTTTTAAATAATAAGAAATTATATCCTATAATTACTCTTACAATTTCTGTTTCTGATGCTTGTCATTTTCTGTGTAGATTCATATTTCAGTCTAATATCATTTTCCTTTTGCCTACATAACTTTATTTTATATATTTTACAGTGAATGAAAATATGAATTTGCTGCTGACGACCTTTTCCACTTATTATAAATCTCCTTTTTTTTTTTTGAGATAGAGTATCACTGTGCTTCTTTGGGTAAAGTGCTGTGGCATTATCACAGCTCGCAGAAATCTCAAACTCGTGAGCTCAAGTGATCCCTTTGCATCAGTTTCCCAAGTAGCTGGGACTACAGGCACCCACCATTGTGCCCAGGTAGTTTTTTTTTTTTTTCTTTTCTATTTTTAGTAGAGACAGATCTTGCCATTGCCCAGACCGGTCTCATATATTTACTGTAAATCTTAAAAAGCATTTATTTTCCCTTATTTTTTGAAAGATACTTTCACTAGGTATAGAATTCTAAACTATAGAATTAGATGTGTAATTTTCTCTTTCAGTATTTTAATAACGTTACATTGTTTTCTCACTTGCGTTGTTTTAATCAGGAATCTGTTCAACATATTCTGTTCATCACTAGTTTTAATAATTTCAGAATGGTGTATCTTACTGTGCTTCACTTCAGGTTTATTCACTTGAAGTCTGTTGAGATTTGTGACTTGTGTTTTGATAGTTGTCAATGTCAGAAAATTTCAGCCATTGTTTCTGATACTAATTTCATAGTATCCATAGTATCCCACCATATTTACTTTGCTGTTCACCACATCCAGTGTAATTCTTATCTCAAGTATTGTGGTTTTCATCAGTAGAAATTCTATTAGGATCCTTCTGTTCTCTGTGTACCTCCTTAACTGTATGAGTATATGTAACACAGTTATCATAAGTGTTAATGTCCCCGTTGTGCAAATTCTAACATTTGTGTCACTGTGATTGTTTTGATGAATTGATTTTTCTTCTCATGACGGGACATATTTTCATAATTCTTTGCATTAAGAATTAATGAATAATATTAATTAAGAATTAATAAGAATTAATGTTAATTTTTATTCAGGCATAATTGCATTGGAAAATTTAGTTTGTTTGCTGGAAGTTTGTGTGTGTAGGTATATGTATTTTTTCCATTTTAATCATTCCTTTAATATTTGTATTTAGGACTAGAGCCACTTTGGTCTTATTTTTCCTTGATATAGATGTAAGATCCTCTGCACACTTTATCCAACATCCAGTACTTTATAATGTTTCTGGCTGGTGGAACTGTTAGTATTCTTGAGTTAGCATTGGCAATATTTCCTCCAACCTTTATATATGTATTTTTTCTTAATCCAACTTTGAGTGATTTCCTCCTGTGAACGAGCTGGTCAGTGCTTTGGGGAATGCTTGAGGTGATGCTTTGCAGATCTACACAGAGTTCCTACCTCTGGGCAGCACTTTGCTCTGTCTCATTCTTTCTCATGAGCTAAGGCTGCCTTGGAAGTTCCTGGTTCTCAGCTCTGGGATCTATCTGTCCCTGGCTTGGTCATGGCCAGAAACTGCCTCTAGACCAGTGATTCTCAACCTATGTGTCACGATCCATTTGGGGTCTCCTATACATCAGATATTTACAGTACAATTCATAACAGTAGCAAAACTACAGTTATGAAGTAGCAATGAAAATAATGCTATGGCTGGGAGTCAGTACAACATGAGGAACCGTATTAAAGGGTCACAGCATTAGTAAGGTTGAGAATCACTGCTCTACCAGGCGTCCTCAAACTATGGCCCACGGGCCACATGCAGCCCACCAAGAACATTTATCCAGCCTGCCAGGTGTTTTTGCCACCACTGCCTGTCCTGCTTAGCAACTGACTCATCCCAGGGCCCACAGTCTGGCCCTCCAATAGTCTGAGGGACAGTGAACTGGCCCCCTGTTTAAAAAGTTTGAGAACCCCTGTGTCTACACAATAAACTGTGACAATTATAAGACTTGTTTTATTTGTGTTTTGTATCTCACAAATTACTGTTCTTCATCTTCTGCCCAATGATTGAATTATAGTATGTTCATATTGGTTGTTTTACACAGAAATATAAATGCATGTCTCTTACTCCACCTCTGTTTGAAACAGATTTTACCTGTATTATTATTTTTTTATTCATTCATTGAGGCTTAAGGTAGAATCTTCTCCTCTCTCTCCAATCATGTTGTAAAGAACCTCTTCCTTTATTAAATCCTTTCTGCTTAAATTAGGTAGAGTGATTTGTATTAACTACAGAGGAATACTGACTGGTACAGATCTTATTTAAAGATAACATGTACATTTTTGTGTAAAAGCGAAAGTGCTTCCCATTACATTAATGCACACACACACCTCTCTCTCTCTCATACTCTTTTATGTGAAAGTCTTCGTATCAGTATGCTAGGGTTTTTATAATGAGACATCACAGTCTGGGTGACTTAAACAACAGAAATTAATTTCTCAAAGTTCTGGTAAGGTGTTGACTTAATTGGGAGTTTGCTATGATTGATGATCTTTCTTTCTGGCTGCAGGTGACCATCTTCTTGTTTCAGCTTCACATGACTTATCTCCTCTGTATGTGTACATCTCAGCAGTCTCTCTTCCCTTTCTTGTAAAAATACCTATAGTGTTGAATTAAACCTCTACACTATGGCTTCATATAACCTTAATTACCTCTTAAAGACCCTATCTTCAAATACAGTCACATTAAGAGCTAAGGATTCAGCTTACAAACCTTTCTGGGGGGTGGGAGGCAATTCAATCCATAAAAATCTTACTACTAAGTTTTGGTTATGTGCCTCCAACCATTTTTCATTAATAATTAGTTGACTAACTCATATACACTGAAAATTTTAAATATATTTATACAAAATAATTTTACAGCCTTATAGCTATGTATATTTCTGTAGCATCTATCCTTATATTAACAAATGTCTTCAAAAAATAGCTCCATATTTTAGCCAAAGAAGTGATACAGAACTTTGCAATTAACAGATAAGAATTTTATTTCAGGTATCACCTTTTAAAAGCAGAAGCTCTAAAACCAGAAAGATGCTTTGATCTCGGATCTACCATTTAGTAGCTCCGTGTTTTGTTCAAGTTGCTTTAACTCATTCACCCGTTTTGATCCTCAAATGTAAAACAGAAGGGGATCTTGTAAAAATTAATTGAGCTAGTAAATGTAAACCACTCTATTAAGTATGCCTGGAACATGGTTAATTCCTGACACATTTGTTGCTTCTACTGTAACTTCTACTCTTCTTAATGGTAACTATACAATCCGGAATGGCTGTCGCTAGGTCAGCATCAGCATTTTTAGTGCTGACTAAGGCTGGGAACTGTGTGTAAAAGAATTCACTTCGCTGTGTGGTCCTAAGTTAGTATTTACTAAGGAGAAATAATTTGAGATTGAAAAATAGATAAAGGCCAGTAGCTTTCTTCAACAGGCATGGTTGGGGGGTACACAGTCATGACAATGTTTCATATCTTCCCTTGAACTTTAACTTTGTGGTCTCACCTCTGAGATGTGGACTTTCCATTTGTAACAGTCCTTGAGGTTAAAGAGGTCAGTGACTGTCCTATTTTCTAGCCATAGTCATCTGACTTTCACCTTCAGCTTATGCCTTTCCACAATCATTAAGTCTTAGTTACTATGTTAACCCCCCTTTTTTACGTTATATGGAGAATATCTGTTTTCACAAAGGAAATTAAATTAAGAAATGAGCAGGGGGTTGTAAGGGATACCAAACAAGATAATATCCATCCCTAAAGACCCTTAGAAGACTGCTTGGCACTTAGGACATGCTCCATGTTCTGACCATCAGGACCTATAGCTGGAGTCCCCCAGATGCAGCAGGAGGGGAGTTCCAGCAAGGGAGTGTCTGAAACACTTCAAAGATGAAGCCAGTTGGAGTTCCAAAGAAAGCAGTTTAATTCCAACTGAATTAAAAAGAAGGGAAAAAAAGAAGAAGAAAAGGAGGAAGGGAGAGAGAGAAGGAAAGAGGGAGCGAGGAAGAAAGATCCACTAAGAGCAAGGGTGATGAATTTGAAGCATCTATTCCATATAAAGTCCTACAGGAGTCCTCATGATGGATAACAAGAGAAAGAGTTGTAAGTCTGTTTGCCACAACAAGGGATGTGATTATGGAATTTACATGGGGGTTTAAGGTCTGAGAGTAGTTTCTACATGTTAAACAACACGATTCATCTGTCAGTATCTTTTAGAAACAACCTAAATAGCTTTCTTAGTGCCTAGAAATGTTCAAGGTCCAGCTGGCTGGAGGGTCCAGCCTACAGAGGAAACACGTACCTAGCCTGGTCATGGGACAACCAAACTATTCTGTGCTTCTCCATCAGGACACAGAAAGAAGGTAGAAGGAACAGGGGGACCATAGACTCGGTTAAGTGTTAATTCCTTCTTAGTTCTATATATTTCATGAGTATAGAAGTAAAACTTGGAAGTACATCATATTAAGTACATACTAAATTCCATAGTTCTTCTTTGAGGGTAATTACTATTATGATTTCCATTTAGTAAATTGAATACCTGAGCTTCTGTAAATAATTTGCCCAGTAGTCCATAGAAAAAACATTAGGTCTAGGATTTAAACCCAGATCTGGGTCGAACGGTAGGTCAACTTTTAGTTCCTTGGGTATTCTCCAAACTTCTTTCCAGATGATCAAAAATCATTTTACAACAAGGACATTTGCACCAGAATGTTTATTGCAGTCCTATTTATTGCAGTCCTTAATAGCCAAGTCATGGAAGCAACCGAAGTGCCCACTGACCCATGAATGGATTAACAAATTGTAGTATATGTACACGATGGAATACTCTGCAGCCATAAAAAAGATGGAGACTTCACATCTTTTATGTTTACCTGGATGAAGCTGGAACATATTTGTCTTAGTAAAGTATCTCAAGAATTGGGGGAAAAAGTATCCAGTGTATTCAATACTACTATGAAGTCAGTATTTAGTCACCTACACATTCATAGGAATAGTAAAACATGAGTATAGTCCAGAAAGAAGGAGGGAAGAGGGAAGAAAGGGGAGGGGAGGGGGGAGGCCAGAAGGAGGGAGGGCATTTGGGGGATCCAACCTAATGTGCATAATACAATGAAACATTTGTGAACTATTAAGAATAGAGTATGAATGTTTTTACCGTAACAAATAAGTAAGCAAGGAGATGGTTATTTTACTCAGTTAGATGTAAGCATTCCACAGTGTATATCAAATCAGCACATTGTACCCCATAAGTTAATGTACACAGTTATGATTTATTAAAGAACTAAAACAAACATAAACCCTGATCTGGATAACCTTATGCCCCACGTATTTTTCACATATCTATTTTGCCAGCACAGATAAAACTGAATAAAAAATCATGAGTCACAGAATATGGTATCTACTTCAGAAATCATTTACATGTCAGCTTCTAAGACTGATACCAGAATTTTGTCTTCAGTAGGTTCTTGGTCTCAGTGATTCGAAAAATGAATCTGTGGACCACAGATCAGTGGTAAACAGGATTTATCTACAGAAAAGAATACAAAACACCAAAGCCACCAAGTCAGGAGAGAAAAACTCTCTGTCTGTCTGTCTCACTGACCCGGGGCTCTTTGCCTAAGGGTATATATAGCCACAAGGCGCCCTGTGTAGCCCTGTGTAGTTACATTTAGCATGTCTGGGACCCTCTGTAGTTACATTTAGTGTGTCTGGGACCCTCTGTAGTTACATTTAGTGTGTCTAGAACCCTCTGTAGTTACATTTAGCATGTCTGGGACTGCCCTGGTGAACCAACGGCTACAATCCCTTTCATTCCCAGGCCTAGGAAACTTACATGAAATTGACCAGGCCTAGGAAATGGGGGGGGCGGGGGAGGATCCCGGTTCTGTTCTAAGTGCAAGGGGAGGAAAACGTAAGGTGCTGGTGTCTCCCAGCAGTTGTCTGGCCCCTCCAGTTACTGGAGCCTTCTGTGGGGCCTCCCTCTTCCAGCCTGCTGGTTCCTCTCTCACTGCCTGTCCACCCACCCTCCACCAAGCTGGCTGGGTGCCACCTGTCTTGTATCAATACCACTTAAGAAACAACATGGAAAAAAAAATCAAGTCACCAGCTAGATTTTCCCTCACATAAAATAAAGTTTTAATGAGTCAGGAGAAAAAGAAGAGACCTGAATTCTTATATTGGTAACAGTTGATTCATAAAAGACTGATACAACAAGCATTATGATGTGAAGATAATGTCCATATTTATTCTGGCTTTGATATTTTGTACGTGTGTGAGAGATTTACCCACCTTGAACACCATTTTAGTTAAGGTAATGAAAGGTGCTGCAATAGTTAAAGTCTAAAATATCACAGAGAATAAACAAAAATGCGCTTATTTTTCAGATTGTAAGTCCAAAAGGTGGTTTTGCTAAGTGGGCAGTCCCTTTTCAAGATGTGATTCAGAGACCCTAACTTTTTGCACTTTGTGCTCTTTTCATATTCAAAAGTGAATTCCAGTGTTAACTTGCTCCTCTGAATAAAGCCTACAGAACGTGGAAAGTCAAGAGACTCAGTGTGGGAGGGATTTACGAATCTAGCCAGGGTGTGGAGGGCATTATTTCTCTTCCATAGCTGTGAGTCAGCCACATGGTTATACTTACCTGCTTAGGACACTGGAAAATGCAGTCCAGGTATGTGTACAGAAAAGACGAAACTGCGTTAATAAACAAAAAGAAGACTTGTAAACAGTGAATGGCATCATTTTACTGGAACCAAAAATGCTCTAAATCCAGACATTTTTCAAAGACAACTTAAATAATAGTTATGCATAGCTAAGTTTTGTTCCTGCATTGTCAATGAGAATAAAGATAAAACAATGGTAACGTTTATTGAATGTTCAGAGGCATGTTTTCAGAACCAGTATTTCTTCTTATACTGAGCTAAAATATTAATTATATTAATTAAAAATGCCAGGTATCAGGCCATTTTTTAATATCATTATGACTTTTAATACCATTTAATCCTCTCAATTAACTCATGAGGTAGTTGTTTTGTTTGTTTGTTTGTTTGTTTTTTATTGTTGGGGAATCCATGAGGCTACAATGAGCCAGGTTATACTGGTTGGGCTTGCTGGGTGAAGTCCTGCTATTAATAATGTCCCACCCCCAAGAGATGTGTCACACACCATAGTACCCCAGTCTCTTCTTCTTTCCCTCTACCCCCTCCCAATTACTCCTCCCCCCACCTTGTTCTAGCATCAATTGTCCTCATATCAGAACTGAGTACACTGGATTCTTGCTTCTCCATTCCTGTGATGTTTTACTAAGAAGGATGTATTTCAACTCCATCCAAATTAATACAAAAGACCTAAAGTCACCATCCTTTTTAGTGGCTATATAGTATTCCATGGTATACATATACCATAGCTTGTTAATCCTTTTCTGGATTGATGGACATTTAGGTTGTTTCCACAATTTGGCAATTATAAATTGAGCTGCAATAAACAGTCTAGTGCAAATGTCCTTATGATAAAACTTTTTTTTCTTCTGGTATATGCCTAGTAATGGGGTTGCAGAATCAAATGGGAGGTCTTGTTTGAGTTATTTGAGGATTCTCCATACTTCTTTCCAAAAGGGTTGTGTTAGTTTGCAGTCCAACCAGCAGTGTAAAAGCGTTCCCTTCTCTCCACACACACGCCTGCATCTGCAGCTTTGAGACTTTGTGATGTGGGCCATTCTCACTAGGGTTAGGTGATATTTCAGGGTGGTCTTGATCTGCCTTTTTCTGATAAGTAGGGATGATGAACGTGAGGTATTTTTTAATGAATTCGTGCTCATTCAAGAAATTGAGACATGAATGATGTTATTAGTTCTAACTATACAGCAATATACAGATTTGAATCCCAGTTTTCTGACTCTAGTATTATGCTCTCAACCATCATGCTATAGATACTTCCCTTTTATGGTCTAGGATTTTAAAATAATTTAAGTATTTTGCTTAATGCAATCTTTTCAAATATCCCAGCTAATAAAATCACTACAGTTTATTTCAGCAGCAAATATTGAAAACAAGAAGCCATGTGTATTTTTAAACTAAAAGGTCAAAGAAGCACAACTTAGAGCTATTCCGAGTATGATCTCAGTTTCCTATTTTTCCGTGTGTGTAATTGCAAAATATTCTTGGAAAAAATGGAATTCTTGCATAGGAACATACTGTTTCTTTAGCAGGAAACTAGCGCTTTTAACAAAATCATTCAGCAAAATGTTTAAAGTGAGGGTATGATAGGGAGAGGAAAAGGAACACACACCTGATGGAAAATTGTTTTTTGTTATTATCTGGAGTGTTAAGAGTTGTTGGCCTAAGACTCTGCTCTCTCCTCCTTGCCAACAGCCGTCAACCAAACTACTCATGATCATTTGCCTGGGCCCTTCCTAGCCAGCCGTCTGCTGACTGAATATTCTCAGGTGGTGTTTTCACTTTTCAATAACCTCAGGAGACCACGGCATGTTGGTTAACATTTGTACGGTGTCCTCTGATGTTTTTACTATGGCACAATATTTGACCTCTTCCTGAGAACCTGAGAGATGTCAGTGCACTTTGCAAAAGAAATTGCATTTGTTTTGAATTATCTCTTGTGTGTAGACATATGCGGTTAAATAATGTCAATCTCAGTTAGATAAAATTTTACTATTTCTGGATAAATTTAATTGACTGTGATTCTTTTATTTTCTCTTCAAATTAACATTGTCTCTTTGACATTTTGCCTAATAAAACTTACAAACAGGAGTCAACCCGTGGGTTAACACATTTTTTCTTTGAAAATATCATTTTATTATATTAATATAGCATGGGGATTAACTGGGATTAATAGTTTACATAAGCATTTTCCTTTTTCTCTTTGATTGATACATAATAATTTACATATTTATGGGGTACACGTGAGTGTTGCATGTGAAGAATGTGTAATGATCAAGTCAGGGGAGGGTAGTATCTGTCACTCTGAGTGTTTATAGTTTTTATAGTTGGTTTTTATATGTTGGTATCATTTCATCATTTCCAGTTCTGTCTTCTGGCTCTATAAATTATACACAATATTGTTGTTAAGTATAGCCACCTTAGTCTATCAAACATTGGAACTCATTTTCTTTACCTTACTGTGTATTTGTACCCATAATCAAGCTCTAGTCATCTCCCCTCCCCTGAAGCCACCTGTCACTATTTTTGAAACCCTTCTATTATCTATGCCCATGAGATCAAAATTTTTAGCTCTCACATGTGAGTGAGAATATGTGGTGTTTGTCTTTCTGTTTCTGGCTTATTTCACTTAACACAATGCCCTTTAATTCCAGTCCTGTTACTGTGGGCCAAATAGTGTTCCATTGTGTGTATATACTAAATTTTCTCTATCCATTCATCAGTTGATTGAAACTTAGGTTGATTCCATATAGTGAATAGTGCTTCGAAAATCATGTGAGTGCAGGTATCACCTTGATATATTGATTTTGTTTTTCCTTTGGAGAGACAGCAGCAGTAGTGGGATGGCTGGAGCATATGAGAGTGCTATTTTTAGTTTTCTGAGACTTCTTCATGTTTTCCATAGTAGTTGTACTAGTTTAAATTTCTGCAGAGTATAAGAGTTCCTATGCTCACCAACATCGATTGTTTTTGTCTTTTGTAATAATTGTCATTCTAACTGTGTGAGATGAGTCGTCATTGTGTTTTTTTTTTTTTTTTTCTGAGACAGTCTCAAGCTGTTGCCCTGGGTAGAGTGCTGTGGCGTTACAGCTCACAGCAACCTCAAACTCTCGGGCTTAAGTGATTCTCTTGCCTCAACCTCTCAAGTAGCTGGGACTATAGGCACCCACCGCAATGCCCGGTTATATTTTCGTTGTAGTTGTTATTGTTGTTTGGCGGCCCAGGTTAGATTCGAACCTGCCAGCTCCAGTGTATGTGGCTGGTGCCCTAGCCACTTGAGCTACAGGTGCTGAGCCCATTTTTGTGGTTTTGATTTGCATTTCCCTGATGTCTTGTGATGTTGAGCCTATACCTCTTGGCCATATGTGTGTCTCCTTTTAAGATATGCCTATTCATATCCTTTACCCATTTTTAGATGGGATTATTTCTTTTTTACTATTGAGTTATGTGAGTTCCTTGTATACTCTAGATATTGATCTCAATTTGTCTTGTGTTTTTCTGGCCTGCGATTTTGAAGTCTTTGCCTAGACCAGTGCCTTGAGGAATATTCTATATGTTTTCTCTTAGTACTTTTATTATTTTCGGTATTACATTTAAATATTTAATCAACCTTAGAGTTACCTTTGTGTACGGGGATGCATATACATTCCATACACAAATGCAGGGATCTTGTTTCTTTTTCTTTTTTGTTACATATGGGTATCCAGTTTTTCCAGCACTATTGATTGAATAGGATTTCTTTTTCCAAGCGTATGCTCTTGGCAGTTTTATCAAAAATCCGTTGGCTATAATATATGCATTTGTTTCTACTTTGGTCTTTTTCTCTAAATGTTGATTTTTATACCAATACCATGGTGTTTGGGTTACTATATGCTTGATTTATGTTTTGTTTTTTTTTAAAGATTTTTTTATTAAATCATAGCTGTGTACGTTAATGCAATCATGGGGTACAGTGTGGTATTTTCATATACATTTTTAAATACTCTCATCAAACTGGTTAATGTAGCCTTCATGTCATTTTCTTAGTTTTTGAGTTAAGACATTCATACTCTGCTTTTAGAAAGATTCACTTATACCCCTGTAGGATAAACCATAGAGGTGACCCCTCCAATCACCCTCCGTCCACCCACCCACCCTCCTCCTCTCCCTTCTCTCTCCCCCCTCCCCATATTCTAAGGCTATAATTAGGTTACAACATTCCTATGAAAGCTATAAATTAGTTTCAAAATAGGGATGTGTATATTGGATACTTTTTCTTCCATTCTTGAAATACTTTGCTAAGAAGAACATTTTCCAATTCCATCCATGTAAACATGAAGGAGGTAAAGTCTCCATCTTTCTTTAGGTTGCATAATATTCTATGGTATACATATACCACAACTTATTAATCCATTCGTGGGTTGATGGGCACTTGGGCTTATGTTTTAAGGTAAGGTAGTGACATACCTCTAGCTATGTTCTTGTTGCTTAGGATTGTTTTGGCCATTCAAGCTATTTTTGGCTTACTAATGATAGGATTACCATACTAATGATAGGATTTTTTTTTTCTATTTCAGTGAAATACAGCATTGGCATTTTGATAGGTATTACATTAAAAATCTAGATTGTTTGGGGCATTATGTCATTTTAACAATATTATTTTGTTCTACAAATAAGGATTGATTGTCTTTCCATTTTTTATGAACTTTGAAGTGTCTTTCATCAGGGTTTTGTAGTTGTCCTTTCACCTTTTACCTCCTCCTCCTTTCAAAGCGGATCTTTCACCTCCTTGGTTAAATTTATAACTAGCATTATTTTTAGTAAATGGGATTGCCTTCTGGATTTCTTCACCAACTATCTCATTAGTGACAGATAGAAATGTTTCCAGTTTTCATATGTTGATTTTGTATCCTACAATTTACTGAATTTATCAAATCTAAGAGTTTTTTGTTGGAGTGTTTTGATTTGTTTTGAACATAAGATCATAATATCAGCAAATAAAGGCAATTTGTTTGGAAGACATATTACTATTGATTCAATTTTGTTATGTGTCGTGGATATGTCCAGGATTTCTTTTTTTCTTTTTTTTTCCTGATTCAATCTTAGTAGGTTGTATGTTTCAAGGAATTTATCCATTCCCCCTAAGTTTTCCAGTTTGTCAACTTATGTTTCTTCACAACAATCTCTGATGATCTTCTGCTTTCCTATGCATCAATTGTAATGTCTCCTTTTTTAATTCTGATTTTATTTATTTGGGTTTTCTCATTCCTCAGTTAGCCAAACTAGTGGATTATCAATATTTTTTCTTGTTTCAAAGAGCCAGTTTTCATTTAATTGTTCCCTTGCATGTTTTTTTTGTTCCTATTCCATTTAGTTTTGCTCTGACAGCAATCATTTCTTTTCTTCTGCTGATTTTGGGGTTTGATTTTCTACTTCCTTTAGGTCCATTGCTAAATTTTTTTATTTAAAATATTTCTGGTTTATTACGTAGGAGTTTATAAACTCCTCTCTTGGAACTGCCTTTACTTTTTCATAGGTCGTAGTATGTTGTGTTTTCATTTTGTATTTGTTTCAGGTAATTTTTTAAAAATTTCCATTGTAATTTATTCCATAACCCAATGGTCATTCAAGAAAATTCTGGTTAATTTCCATATATTTGAATAACTCCCACAGTTCCTTGTGGTGTCAATTTTTATTTCTATTTCTCTATGTTTTGAAAAGATACTTGACATGATTTCAGTTTTTTTAATTTCTTAGACTTGTTTTGTGGTCTAACATACGATCTATACTGGAGCATAATCCCTATTTGATTAATATAATGTTTATTCTTTACCTGTTGAATAGAATGTTCTCTTAATGTTGGTCAGCTATATTTTATCCCAAATCTTTCTTAAGTCCAGTGTTTCTTTTTGATTTTCTGTCAAAATAATCTGTGTAATGCTGGGGGGGAAGTGTTAATCTATTATTATATTTTCCTTTTTAAATAAAATTTTTAATTGAATGTCTAAATCTGTTTAGTGCTGATGGGGATGTTGATATCTTATTATTATATTGGCTCCTACCTTTCTTCATATCTAATATTGTTTGTTCTATGAATCCAGATGGTATAGTACTGGACATATATATCTTTAGAATTGTTATATGACACAAAAAAAGGAAACTAATCCATGTTCATGGATTGCAAAAATTAATATTATTAAATTCACCATATTACTCAAAGCATAAATTTACTCATAAATTTAATGTAATTCATTTCAAAATACCAACATCTTTCTTCATAGTATTATAAAAACAAAATCATAAAATTTATATGGAACCACCGAAGTGAATAGACAAAGAAACCAGAACAAAAATAACAAAGCTGACAGCATCACACTATCTGATTTCAAAATACTTTACAAGGCATTAGTATCCTACCCTGCACACTGTTAGCATAAAAATAGACAATATACAGAATAGAGAAACCAGAAATAAAGTCACATTTTTATATCCAACTTATCTACAACAAAGCTGAGGATTAGCATTGGAAAAGAACATCCTTTTCAATAAATGGTGCTGGAAAAACTGGATATCCAGATGTCGAAAAAATAAAACTATACTCCTATCTCTCACCCAATACAATCAATTCAAAATGATTAAAGATTTAAACATAAAATCTGAATCTATAAATATGCTAGGAGGAAACCTAGAGAAAAGGCTCTTGGTTATTTACTTAGACAAATAATTTATCACTAAGACCTTAAAAGCATAGACAGTGATAATAAAAAATAGACAAATGTGACTTATTCAAACTAAAAAGCTCTTCACAATAAATCAAATAGTCAAGAGTGATAAGATAACTTGTTTAATGATAAAGAATATTTGTAAAAAATTCATCTGATAGTGGACTAATGTCTAGAATATACAAAGAACTCAATCAACTCAACAATTCTAAAAAATCCTATTGAAAAATGGGCAAAGGGAATGAATGTAAATTTCTCCAAAAAAGACATAGAAATGACCAAGAGGTATATTTTAAAAATCCTCAACATACCTAATCATCAGGAAAAAAAAATGCAAGTTAAAGCCACAGTATGATATTATCTTAAATCAAGTCACTGTTACTAAAAAGACAAAAAATTAATACAGGTTGAGGAGAATTTGGAAAGAAGAGAACTCTTATACATTATTGGCAGCAATGTAAACTATTATTACAACTACAGGAAAATATTATGAAGATGTCTTCAAAAACTAAAAAGGTAATTATCATTTGATCTTGCAATCTCATTATTTGCTCTCTACACAAAGGAAAAGAAATCAGCATATCAAAGGCATAGTTACACTCACATAGTCATAATAGCACTAATTCATAATAGCAGAGATTTGGTGTCAACTTAAGTGTCCATCAATAGATGAATGGATAAGGATAATGTGGCATACAGACATTATGGAATACTATTAATCTCTAAATCAGATAAGCACAAAAGACAAATAGCACACATTCTCCTATATGTGAAAGCTAAAAAATTTAAGGACATATATGTAGAAAGTGGAAAGATAGAAAGCAGTCACTGGGAAGGGTAAGCGAAGGAAGAAAGGACATGTGGGTTTCAGGGTAGAAACATGATCAGAGGGAGGGAATAAATCTGATGATTGGTAGCAGATTAGGATGACTATACTTCACAGAAATATGTTGTGCTCATAAACACCCCAAATAGCCAACTTGATCACTAAGCACTATATACACAAAAGAATTTTTCTTTTACCCCATAAATTTGTACAAATATAAAATTGTGAAAAATTACAAATCAGAAGAAAACTTATATGACTGTCATAATGAAAAATATAATTTTAGGTTGATCCCAGTGTCTCATGCCTGCAAATCCCAGAACTTTGGAGGGCAGAAGTGGGAAGCTTGCTTGAGGTTAGGAGTTAACTCTTTTTTTTTTTTTTTTTTTTTTGAGACAGTCTCAAGCTGTTACGCTGGGTAGAGGGCCGTGGCATCACAGCTCATAGCAACCTCAAACTCTTGGGCTTAAATGATTCTCTTGCGTTAGCCTCCCAAGTAGTTGTGACTACAGGAGCCTTCACAATGCCTGGCTATTTTTTTTGTCGCAGTTGTCATTGTTGTTTTAGCTGGCCCAGGCCAGGTTTGAACCCTCCAGCCTCAGTGTATATGGCCAGCAAAGGTATCTCTTTGGCAAAGGTCTCACTGAGCTACAGGCACCACCCCTGGGAGTTCAATCTTTACCAAAAGATCCAATCTTTACCCCAAAAGTAAACATTTACTCAGGCATGTTGGCATGTGCCTATAGTCTTAGCTACTTGGGGGGCTGGGGCAGGAGGATTGCTTATCCCAGGAGTTTGAGGTTATAGTGAACTATGATCATGCTAGTACTCTAGCCTAGGTGACAGTGTAAAACTCTTTCTCCAAAAACAAAAATAAAATAAAATTAAATGAAGTTTTCGAATTTGAAGGTAAATATTTTCTTAAAAATCCTTGCAAAATAGCATAATAAAATAGCTAAAACACTATTTCATCTACTTATCATCAGCAAGATAACCACTTAAAATAATTATCAAAATCTAACACCTTGCTTCACCATGTGCATGCAGTTGTAAATATTTTATTTACTATAAAAAATTTTGAAGACTTTGATTTCAGTAGGAATGGGAATAAATGTTCTTTAATTACCCTCTATGTATAATTGTTTAAATGATGAATTCACAGTAGGCATTTACTCAGATTTTGAAAGAATTTAAGTACTTAACAAGATTACATAATTCAAAGATGGCTACAGCAAGTCTTTTAAGGTATTACTAGATAAAAAGAAATTAGGCTAAGAGACAACAGCAGTAATAGTTCTTGAATTAAGTGGTGTTTGAAACATGAACCAAGCACTGTTAGAACCATGAATGGAGAATATGGATTTAAATGTTTCAGAGTCTGCAACCTTCCACAAAGCATCTTGAATCAAGAGCTGTGTTCAGTGATCTGTCCTTTCACTGAGGGAGGTTTACACATAGTTCTCTCATGACAAATCTGGTTGATTTAGGCAGGGGTACAGTGTTAACTGTTCTTGAGAGATGAGATCATTGTTGCCAGTATCTGTGTATGATGACAACTACGACAACATGACTTTTCTTATTTTAGTTTAAAAAAAACTTTAACCAGTAATATAAGACTGCAAACCAGTAAGTAACTTTAGTGTTTGTTTCAGAAAACTCCTTGAGATCAATTTATCTGCAACAAAAATCTTGTGACTTTGGCAAAGGTCTCACTTATTGAATACAGTGGAACCTCTGTAAGTTGACCACCCACAGGACCATAACAACCTGATTAACAAACAGAGGTGGTGAACATAAGGAATTTCCATTGAGCATAATGTGGTGCCTGTCTGGTCTCTAAAAATTAGGTCAACTTAAGGTGATCCACGTAGGAAGGCGGTTAACTATGGAGTTTGTACTATAGTTTATCAACGTTTGCTTCAAATCCTCACTTCTCTGTGTAAACCAGTCCTCAATGATTATGTCACTAATTTTGCCCACTCCCAACCATTCCAAACAAACAAACAAAACAAGAGATGTGCCAAACAAACAAAACAAAAAACACAACCTAAGACCCTATGAACCCTCACATCTGACTTCCCTCCCTTGTAAGACCCGCCCCCAAGACAATGTTTCCCCTTCCTGAAATGACGGCTAGTTAGTTTAGCTCTGTTTGGGGTATTCAACAGCCTCAGAATAAACTTTTGATATAAGAAATTAATCAGGTTGCCTAAAAAAAAAAAAAAAAAAGAGTTTGAAGATTTTATGGAATTTACCAAAAAAATTGTTGACAATTTTTATCATGCCTGTTTGTTAATTTATATTCCACATGGCAGAATTGGTTGGTCTGAGACTGGCTTTTATCAGAATAGGGCCTGGAGTGATGAGTGTATTGGGGATAAACCCCTAGCTACTCATTTACCTTTAATTGTTGCAGACCAAAGATATTCATGAAAAGTTCAGGATAAACTGAAAGTAATCAAATAGCTTAAGTTATTTTGCAAAAGCAATGCAACTTACATACCTCCTCTTATGGAAATGAGTTAGAGATGCATGAAATCATAAGAATGGGCACCAGTGCATACATGTATCCTCCAGTGTATTTCCTCTGTAAGAAAAAGTAATTATTTTTGTAAACAAAAGAAAAAAACGAACTGGCTAAAAACAAGCAGACAGAGAACATGATTACAATAACAGTTGTAATATTGTAGTGCAGAAAGTTGCTATGTCATTGAAGAAATTAATCGAATATACTGTATTTGTCTTTACATGTGGCCACTCAAATACGACTTCATGTCCTAGAGTGAAAAGAAGACTGTCTAGAAAGAAAATTTTAAAGAACTTACCTTTGAGACTATCACAGAACCCCCAAGCCTTATCGAAGTTAAGATTATAATAATATTGCCTAAAATATCAGTGTAACATTTATAAGATATTGCTGTATTCTTGAAGCCTCTGTAAAAATTATAAAGTAGTTGAAGTTTTTTTGTAGAATTATTCTCCCCTCTTATTTTTGTCAAGATCTGAGTCTGTGTAAAAGTGAGGTTTGGATATTTATTCATCTGAAGTATGTGTGATGAAAATCGGGTCTCTACTGTATTTTTTATTTCAACTATTCAACTGAAAGAAAAACATTTACAATGGACCAAGCATTACGCTGACCTCAGATAGATGTGTGTGGAAGATATGTATCTATAACATCAACAAAAAATAAATCACTTGAGATCTTTGTAGTGAGATCTAGATATCGGACTGGCTTCAGGCTTTTATTATCTAAGATACAATTACAAAGTATCTCTGGTTGTCTTATATCTTAAAATTAGGTTACTGATCTTTAGCTCTTAATGGTGTTAGGATTAAATGCCATAGTGTATGGAAAGCACTTTGGATTATTGTATTTCCTATTCTGAAAGTGGCCTGTACAAGCCAGCAGGCGAGATTGAAAGAAATATCAGTAGCTATGGAGCAAACAGAATTAGCATGTCGACTACCAGGTAAGTTGTATTTAATGTACACAAGTTTTGCACCTGGGGCCTCGTGAAGCATATTTAACTCACATGTCTCTTGACCTAATAAAACACTGTTCCCGCAGGAAAAAAAAATTTTTTTCTAGTGTGGCTGTGCTAATGCAGTAGTGTAACACATGACTGTGGCATGAATTGCGTAAACACTATTTTCCTGGTAGTTATAGACACATGTCTTATTGGCAGGAGGTGATTTCAGTGTGGCTGCCTATCTGAAATCCCCTAGTGTGGCAGTCACTTTTATTGCTTCTGTTTTCAATGGGCTCTGCGCCACACCATTGTGAATCCGTCACACGTAGGAATATCATTTTGTCTCTCACTAAGTCAGTAGTAAATTTTTTTTAGATAGTGGAATTAGATTGCCCACTGAAATAAAAAAGAAGGTAATACACCATGGGTGAGAAGATGTAATTATCATAACTGCCTTTCCCTTCACCTTGTCCCTTGAAGTGTAAATCTTAATGAGATAAAGACTTGAAGTAGAAAGTAACTTGGGGGTTTTGTTTTTTAATATGAAAGAAGGCTGAGCTAAGTCAAGCACACCCAGCTTCACCCAGAGTTGAGGGGTTGATTTTTTTTTTTTCCCCAAAGATGCCCTGGTCTGTTTATAACACCTTGAGCAGTTGCATGACGTACTAAATCATTCTGCAGCTCCTGCTGCTAATTTTAATGACATCAGTGTGCCATGGAGTATCTGCTTTTACATCCTTTATTTGAAATATAGTAGAAAAAAAGAGAAAGTAATTTACCTTTTATTGTTTTCATGATCTGTATAATTTCTGGAGGAATAAAATTCAGGATACTCTCTCCTCCGGGGGAAAAAAGCACATCTTTGAAACAAAAATTTATCAAATGCAACTTTAACTCAGGAGGACCATGTTCAAATCTGAAATTATATATACCAATTTTCACTTGATTCCTTAGTTCATTAAAATACAATCTTATGAGATGAATCATTGTTACAGAGTCAAATCAAACCCCTGTAAGTCTGTGCTCTTTCAGTGGTAGTCACTTCCTGCTTCATGACAGCAGTAGGTTCTGAGAAACACAACATTAGTCTATTTGTCACCATGCAGACAATAGAGAGTGTAGTGACACCATCCTACACGGTTGAGTCTGTCTACTTGCACGCCAAGGCTATAGGGCATTCTCTGTTGTCTGTAGGTTACAAATCTGTACTGCACATTATTATGATCATTTCTCTGGGTAATTGTAACAGATATTTGTGTATCTAAGCATACCTAAATATGGAAAAAGTAAAATAAAATATGTTATAAACTTACAGGACCGCAGTCGTACCTGGGGGCCATTGTTGACAGAAGGGTCTTTATGTGAAGCATGGGTGCACCTCCCCTTTCCCTAACCTCAGGTGGCACTTTCCCTTCTTTTTATCTATGGAATTATTCCCATTCTCCTCCAGGAAACTCTTCCTAATCTCTCAATTCCACGTTTAATAGTCCCCATTTGAATACCCTTACTGTATTCTCAGATTCCAAACTGACTAATATTTCTCAGATAACTTGTGTGTGCCAAGTTCAAACCTTTGTTCAAAAAAATAATTTTTTGACATAACAATGAGTTGTTTGGGTTCAATTCCTAGCTCAGTCTGTGAGAGCTCCATATGCCCCTTTAAAAATGGAAAGCGATAGTAGTGCCATATGGGATTTTTGTAAAGATTCAAGAAGGTGACTCATAGCTAGGATTTATCCAAACTGCTGGCATGTTATTCACTTAGGAATTGCAGCTGTTATGATAGCAACCGATGTTCCTATTATAACAGAGTATATGTCTCTTCCAATTGTTTTGATGCTGAAATAGCATACTGCTTTGTAACAATGTCATCATTTCTTTTTCCCATCCTCTCATCCTCCCCAATGCTGAAATTTATGGGGAACTAGACACAGCATTAGACCTTGCTGAAAATCGCATTAAATTATTTGAAATATTTACTAATTTAATACAAGCTTATTAAATCGTCTAAAAGGAACTATGGTAGACGTAGGCTTTCTGTATGGTAAAATCTTGGTTTAGTGAAAAATATAAATTACAGTGAAGAAAAAAGAAATGAATAGAAAAGGGCATTGCTTATAAAATGAATGAAGCCCAATTAAAAAAATATGCATTTTTTTTTTTTTTTTTAGAATACATAGCAAACATTATTCTGTAAAGAGTCAGACAGGAAATATTTTAGGCTTTGACAGTCATAGAACTTCTGTTTCAACTATTCAACTGTCACTGTAGGGTGAAAGCAACCACAGGCAATTCATAAGCAACTGTGTGTGCAAATGTTCTAATAAAACTTTATTTATGGAAATGAAATTCAAGTTTTACATAAATTTTCATCATCTGATTTTTCTTTGATAATTTTTCTTAATAATTTAGAAATAAAAGACATTCTTAGGCAGACCACAGTGGCTCACAGTTGTAATCTTAGCAGTCTTGGAGGTCCAGGCAGGAGGATTGCTTGAGTATAGGAGTTCCAGGCAAACCTGAGCAAGAATGGGACCTGTCTCTACTAAAAGTACAAAAAAAGAGAAAAAAATTAGCCAGGTGTTGTGGTAAGAGCTGTAGTCCCACATACTTCGCAGTCTGAGGCAGAAGGATTGCTTAAACCTAGGAGCTTGAGTTTGCGCTGAGCTACGTTGATGCCACAGCACTCCAACCTGGGGCAGCAGAGTAAGACTGTCTCAAAGAAAAAAAAGAAAAAAGAAAAGAGGGCAGGTGCAGTGGCTCTAGCCTGTAATCCCAGCACTCTGGGAGGCTGAGGCAGGTGAATTACCTGAGCTCATAGGTTCCAGACCAGTCTGAGACAGGTGATACCTCATCTCTAAAAATAGCCGGGCCTTGTGGTGGGCATGTGTAATCCCAGATACTCAGGAGCCTGAGGCAAGAGAATCACTTGAACCCAAGAGTTTGAGGTCGCTGGGAGCTGTGATGCCACAGCACTCTACCAAGGGTGACAAAGTGAGACTCTGTCTCCAAAAAAAAAAAAAAAAAAGAAAGAAAAAGAGAGAAAGACAGGAACAACAACAGAACCATTCTGAGCTTGCAGTCTAAATAAAACAAATAGTGGGCTAGATATAGCCAGCAAGCCATGGTCAGCCACGTGATCACATCTTATCAGTCTGTAAATGTCTTGTCTCTTTCTATGCTTTGCTAAAAGCTCTACAATGGTAAGACCCAAAATGAATGAAATAAGATGTTTAAGACATTAAAGGACTGTCTTACGAAAGTAGGGACCGTCTGGGTTCCAAGTCTACTACCAACGGGGAGCAATTAGCTTCATTCTCTTCCATGATGGAAGTTGTAGGCATAAGCCAGGTCAGCCAACTGACAAGGTGCAGTCTATCTGTTATATCAGAACTTATGTGAAAAGCCCCCTGACTGCCATGTATATATTTACTTATTGTGTTCAGTTAATAGCATCACTGTATCTCCAAAAGCATTTTTCGGGGCAATTTTCTTGGCGATCATAGGCAGAATTTCTTAAATTATTTGATTTCCCTTCACAAGTTAAGCAATCGTCTTTTACTCTTTCCGACCTCCCATCATTTTCGTCTGGGAAATTACTGAGATTTTCAGTAAATCTGGTGTAGAGTTTGTTGTTGCTTAAGGCATGTCCCTGGTTTGTAGTCCCTGTGACCCCAATTTGGAAATTTTTCTATCCTTAAATCTGACCCCTTCCTGCTTTGTCCTCAAGTCTTAAACTCACACAAAACCCAGAGTGACCTTTTCATCACACCGAGACTGAGGCCTCCTTTCAACAGATACCCGGGCAGTGCCTTTGGAAAATACTTCCTGGGGTCTGTTTATAAAAATGTCTGTAAAGCGTGTAATACTTTTCTTCAGTAATTGAAATGCACCCATACTCAGAGTTAATATCTAAAATCCTGAATCGTGTGACTTGGTTGTTAACCTACGATTTTATTCTCTCGAGGGCTCTGTGGCTATGGCCACGTTCATTTCATAAGCAATATCCTTTTTCCATTAGAATTCTTCTTTCTCACTGAGTTTAAAGAAAGTCTTATTTTTACTCCCACTGTTAGTCTGGTTTCCCTGACTTCTCTATTCTTTTGTTGTTTCTTTGAGCTTGTCGCTTGGTGTTATGGATATTTTATATAGGTCACGATGGTACAGGTATCTCTGGCGGGCTCCTTTGTCTCCATCAAATGTCAAAGAGCCAGCCTCATTATTTTCTGAAGTATTCCATGCTTTTCAGCTAATACATTCCTGTTTATAGAGTTTAAAATGATTTCTTCTAAGGCTAATTTTTTCCCCTTTCCTACCGAAGTATTAATGCTAGAGAAATTTCAAATTTACCAGGTATTCCTTTGGTTCCACTGCTAAAAGGAAGGCATTCAGTAATATATATTCAAATAATATATGTCAAATAATATACAGAGTACATCTATCCATGCACATATTCAAGGAGAATCTGTCGTGGTGGTCAGAGAAAGTATCAGACACGGTATTAAAAAACCAGAACTCATATTTTGATCTTTGCTTGTCTCATTCAATCAAGGCATTTCACTTCGCTAAATTTTTATGTTTTTAATCTATAATTCTGGGAATCATAATGACATTAATACCCATTTCTAGGGCAGGTAAGTGTTTTATAAATGCCACTTATTATCATCGTAAGTAATCTCAAAATATTATTCCTTCTCATGGAATTGTAAAGTCTATCTAAGGTTTAATCTTTCCCAAATTAATTGGCTGGGCAAACATTAATAAGGCACAGAAATTTAAAGATTATATGGGGTGAGGGAGAAAAAGATGCATCACATATTACACACACACTTAGCATAATCTCTTTTATATGTATTATTTTTTTGAAAGTTTCTTTTCTTGGGAGCAGCCAACTCATATCTTTTGACCTGCAGAACCTTTCAGGTCCTCTTGTAGTTTTTCAGGTTTTATTTCTGGTGATTATTATTTTTTTTCCACTTAGCCCATCAGAGGTTCAGCAGTCAGTGGGCTGAACTGACCCCACCCTAACCCTAACCCTAACCCTATCTCTTCAGCAACAAGTTTCAGCTACATCGCCTCATTTTCAAATGGGCCCCTTAGGGTTCTCCTAGCATTCCTACCCTCCAGTCACCCAAATGGCTTTACCAAAACAGTCAATCTCTGAAAGCTTGTTTCATTTGTCTACATGCAAATCAACAGCTTTTGATCTTATTTCATATAGTAGAAGGGGTGTGAGCTATATCTAGACAATTTTGTTGGAGATAATTGAGTATAATATCTTAGGTCAGCACAATCACAATTTGCATGAATTTGGATATCATACATTTATTCTATGAGTTACAGGTTGAAAGTCTGAAACTCTATTAATCACAAACAACCCGTACTTTCTTCTACAAACTAACATTTTGTTTAAACATTGTCCCACCCTCATACTACCCTATTCAGAAAAGGATGCTTGTTTTTTGGTATTCTTCTCCTTTTCTTAATACCCAGTTTTATTGCCTGCCCCAACATATTCATTTCTGGAATTAAAGGACAAATTAGAACACTTCTTCTAGACTTGACATTGCAGTATTTTCTCCAACACTCACCTGGTCTAGTAGTCTCCTTGACATCATTCTTTTCTTTCCAAAATAATAGCAGGACAGACAACACCAGTGATATGTTAGTTGTTGCTTATTTCATCCTTTCAAGGAAATCCATTTATATTTTTTGGTATGTTTTAAATCATGAGATCATCATTAAAAATGGTAGGCAAGGTGTGGGGGATATTTCAGGTCAAGTTGTCAGTTTATAAGATCTTAACACATAGGCATAATCAGTGGGACCTCACCTATGGTGCATATTGCAAGGATATCTGTCAAATCTATTAAGAGTGGAGTATAAATGTCTTAATATAATAACTAAGTGAGATGAAGGCTATGTTAACCAGTTTGATGTAAGCATTCCAAATTATATATAAAATCAGCACTGTACCCCATAAATGCATTCATGTACACAGTTATGACTTAATAAAAAAAATGTTAAGAAAAAAAGAGATAATGTAAAATTTTCCTCTTAATTGATTTAGTCTGACTGCAAGGGAGAGCTAAAAAGGTTTACAACCACAGGTGAATAAGTTGAGGTGAAGGTTTTGCACACATTTTGTCATTATAAACAATTTGAATACATGATTTTTCTCAACATAATAATCTTTTTAAGTAGCATGCATGTGGGTGACCCTACAGGTATTCCTTTGGTTCGACTTTGTTAATTCATTTGTTTAGCAACTAATTTAACACTATTTAGGGGATTTTTCTAATTTACAGAATGTAGTGATGATCATACGACTGTTTCTACACCTGAAGAGGTCCTCAACCTATGCGAGAAGTGAAAGTTTCTTTCTGCTGTTCCAAGAGGAATTTTAAAATCCTTCATTTCAGGCGTTTGTCCTAGAGCAGTGGTTCTCAACCTTCTGAATGCTGTGGCCCTTTAATACAGTTCCTGTGGGTCAAGACCCACAAGTTGGGAACCGCTGTCGTCCTAGAGTGATACTTTGGGCAACCAATTCTTAAAGAACACTGATGAACTGCCAAAGAAAGATAATGGTAAATAATAAAAATAATAGCAAGTATAGGAAGGGCTTACCAGTGTGACAAATACTGCTTTAAGTTGCTATATATATCAACTCATTTAATCCTCACATCTCATGGATTTGCTACTGTTCCTCTTTTACAGATGAGAATACTGAGGCAGAGAGAAGAATTTGCTCAGGGTCACACAAAGAGAAGTACATGGTTGAATTTTATAATATGACTTTCTTTTGAAATTTCCCAGCTCCTAAACTGACTTCCAAAGCCTGAGAGCATCTCAGAGAAACAGTTGACAGGGCCTTTTTACACATTTTAAAAGCATAGAAAGCTTTAGAAATAGCCATCTAGGTGTAACTGTATTTGGCCCTATCAGGCATTCTTGTTTCTAATTTTCTTTTTATTTTGATTTATTTACAATCTCTGAAAGTGTGTTCACGAGTGCCTTTCTTTCAGTATGCCCACAGATCACTAGTTCTGCAAAGTCATAATGGGTTCCAGTTACATTTGTTTCCTTTATTAATAGATTCCTTAGATTCTCCAATACGTTAGTATATGTTGTGATTTCCCAAGAGGGAGAATATACACTAAAGAGTTTCTTGTATTTAATCTTCCCCCCACCCCAACCCTCTGTGTTTCCACGTATGGTATCTTAAAGGATGGGCATGTCTTGGAATTTATTCCAGGAACGAATAAGCTAAATGATCATAATTAAGATGATGAATAATATGCTATATATCGTCTATCTACATATTAAAACATCTAGCTTTGAGTAATTCATCCAGCTGGAGACTAACTAACCTTTGTAATATACAAGTGAATACAAGAAAGAAAAATGTAAAAAGTCTTCTGAGAATCTATATTTATTGCTGGATTGTCCTGGTAAAACAATTTCCCTGATTCCATTGTCCCTTTCCTTCCACTGACATGGGAAGGCATGCTTAGCAAACCATGTGACTCTCCGTTTCTGTAAATTTGTGTGCATTCGCTTTTATTAGTTATCATCCTTTTAAAATAATCATCATTTGAACATATGAATTGATGTCCTAAGAACCAATTACCATAACTGGAAGTTATATCCAAGAACTAAGAATGCGTTTGCTTCAATCATCTATTGCTTTTTAATGGGATGAATGAAAATGATTTGTGGTCATTTTTAATCTACCAATGTATTCCTTTTTCTTGTGCATTTTACTTTCTTTTCAAACATGATTCTAACAAGTAGAGTTTTAAAGAAATACCAGGTTCACACAATGCCTCAAACTTTGAATACTTTAATTGTCTTGTATCATTATTTTATATTAAATATCTGTTTCTGAAGGGGAAAAAATAGTATTGGAAGTTGAGATGGGAAGTAAAAAAAAAAAGGATGAGAAGAAACATCTAGTAAGTCATTTGTATGCTTTTAATTAAGACTCGTTACAATCTAACACTGATTGTTATCAATTCCAATATATCTAAGTCAAATGCTCAGTGCCTTTATTTTTTATCTTCTTGGGAGAATACACAGAGACAGTAATAATCAGCTTCCTCTTTCCCCCCTTTGGCAAGTTTAATAATCGTCTCTGTTTCCAAAAAGATTAATGCATTTTTTAAAATGAAACAAACTAAAATAACTGTCCTTCAAGGGAAAAACATGACATTCTTTTAACTGAATGAGTCTCTTAATGATGATAAAATATCTAATTTCCTCTTCTAATTTGTTTTTAATTCCATTCCTGTCAAATATTTCTAATAGTTAAACCTGGGGTGGTGTGAAGATCTGATTACTTTATCGTATTTCACATCAGTCTTAAATTTCAGTACGTTTTTAATATATAGATTAAAATCACTACTGATATTTTGCCTTAGGGAATGATATTCCCTTCTTAACCTGGTTGATCAGTACCATCTGCTATTTTTTTCCTGAAATAAATATGTTGATTGACTGGTCAGCATCATAATAAGAGAACCTACGTCTGCCAAGAATGAGATTCTATCATGGGACCCAAAATTTGTACACATTTTAATTCTATTGGATGTGTTCCCCTCAGTGACTCTGCAGGGCTTTGCTTCAGAAGAATGTGAAAAATATAAAGAGGAAAATGATAGTATTCATGATTAACAATCTTTGCTAACTGCTTGCAAAATGCTATCACATTTTTGCCTCCCTGGGCCAAATGGGATGAAGAGAAAACAACACGCTTGTTCCTGTGTGGCTTCAGTTTTTCTAGGGTTTAGTCAGACCACGGAGACTTGAAAACTATATTTCCTTAGAATTTTTTTTTTTTAATGTTGTATCTGTTGCATGTTGCCCTGGTAGTATCTTGGAGAAATTTGATTGTGGATTTTGTTATGTCAGAGAGAAAAATTCTGAAACTCACAGCACACACAGCATTTCAAATCACTGTGAGGCTTGCATGTTTCAGGCCAATGTTCTTGAAAGCCAGTGTTCTTGATTACATTTTTCCCAATAATAATCTTCATGTCTCATAGAGAGGCTGCTCCTTTTTTCCTATGAAAGTAAATTTCATCTCATTTTTTACAGTGGGTCTCTGGGCACCACTTTTGTTAAGTAATTTCTCTTTGGCTGGTAATCTTTGATACTTCTTAAGTTCCTAATTTATAGTTCATTTCTAGCATTCATGTAAGTTAGCTTTTGTTGAGTAGTCAGCTATCTCAAATATTTGGTTATTTAAACCTCCAATCCATTATTAATTTCCATGAATCTAAAGGTTGGCAAGATGATTCTCTTGTCTCGACCAAGCTCAGGTGATCTTAACTGGGCCCATTCCTGTGTGTGCAGTCAGTTGGTGAAAGTCTGAAGGCTGAGGGTTCTGGGGTGAGCTCACCTAGGTATACCAGTTGTCCTTCACATGGCAATCCTATTACTTCATGGATTAGCCTGGGATTGTTTTCATGGCAGTTGCAGGAGTCAAAGGAAGGAAGTTGGAAAGTACAAGGACTACTTTAGTGCTCTGCTCGAATCATGTTTGTTACTGTCCCTTGGCCAAAGTAATTAAATGGCCAGACACAGAATCAGCCAAATGACAGGCATATAGGTAAGCATGAAAAATTATATATATTAACACATTTTACCAAAAAACTCAAGCTAAATAAATTAACTGCTCAAAGGCTAACATATGTAGGTCACTATGAAAGTTTTGAGATAGACTATTTTATGATTCATCATTTTAATTCCAAGCAACACAACAGACAGCATCCTTTCTGACTGACCTGTGCAAATTTCAGTTGACTCACATTCCTGGTGTTGCTGGGAGGGCGTCCTTTACATCTATCAGCAAAAATTTTACATTTCTTGATTTTTGTGTCTCTCAAAAGTTTTGTAATGACCCACGTATAAAGGTACACATTAAAAGTATTGTCAAAATGTGCAAACAATGAAAATAAATTTTAGAAATTGGTCAAGTAAATAATGAATTCCTACTATTGGAAACAGTTTTAGAATAATATAAATAACATGGGAAAATATCTCTAATATCTTAAGTAAAAAATTAGATACAAAATTGCATATGGAGTAAGATTTCATAGTTAAAAAATTTATAAATACATATAAAAATATAAAATTATAGAGAAGAGAATTATCTCAAATGTTAATAATATTTACCTTTTATGTGGTAGAGTACAGGAAATGTTTACTTTTTAAAATTCATTTAACATATTTTCTAAATTTTCATAATTAATATGTAGTAATTTATAATCTGAAAGTAATATAAAATAAACATTGTATAATTAGTAGCCTATAGTACATAGAATTCTAATACGGTTTTAAGATTCCCTCCTGCTGATGTATACATCCTGTATAATCATTTTCCTTGAGCATAAGAGGGGCTATAAATATTACAAATTTCCTGTGATTAGATTGTGACATGATACAACTGAGGAATTTTGAAGTAGTAATTGAAGTCCCAAAGGAATTAATGTTGATTTAATCAAAAGGGAGCTTATCCTAGATTAAGTCTGACCAAATAGGGTGAGCCCTTAAAAAGAAACAGGTCCCCTCTGAAGGAAGAGATTTGTACTTCTGAAGGAGTTATGAGAGAGACTCGCCTGCTGGCTTTCAACAACTAATATGGCTTCATTTGGACTGAGAAGCCCAAATGGCTAGGCCCTGAGAGTATCTTCAGGAGATAAGGCCCTTGACAAGCTAAACAAGAAAAAGAGGACCTCAGTCTGCTACACATAGCTTAGTCAGCTCCCAGGAGCTGAGTTCTACTAACAACCAACAACCCAAAGTGTCAGAGTTCTGGGAAGACTTTGATTTCAGTCAGTTAGATTCAGATTACCGGCGCACAGAAACTGAAATAATGAATGTGTTTTGCTTGGAGATGCTAAAATTGTGGCCATTTGTTATGCGAGAATAGAAAGTGAATAAATATCCTTTTAGGGCCATTTCCCTTTCCCTCCTTCATATCCCAGATTTTCTTGGTATTTGTTGCAAGTAATAGTACATAATTCAAAGTCATACCATTATTCTTGATGCAGTTAATTAGAATTATTGTGCACATTCATTCTTACAATCTCTTAAAATGAGGCTATGATTTGTCAGATGAGAATATTAGGATTTAGGTTTATGCTACATTGATGGCCACATAGAAAATTAAGTGGAATAGTAGAGTCTTAGAATTAATAGGTTGTCAAATGTCACTGATAAATGGTGAAATTTATTGGGTGGGTCAATCAATATTCAATTAAACCATATACCGTGAAGAATGTTTTCGTGTTCATAATTAGTAGCACAAACTTTCAAGAGATTTAGAGACACCTAAACATATTTCAGGCAGACGATGTGAAAAACCATCACAAACATTGATATCCTAGAATTTGACAATGTTTAATACTTGATATTCCTTCTCTTTTATAACTCCTGGCAATTAGTTACCTTTTCCTCTAAACTTCTGCTTAGCAGTAAAATTATTTTTAAAACATCACTCTACGCAGCCATTTCCAATCCATCTGACTTGGTGTGGGAAATAAAATCAATTTTCTCTTAAGAGGATAACATTTACTCCACGATTTAAACAGTTCAACTTTTTCTTTTTTGTTTCTTTTTTTAGAGACAGAGTCTCACTTTGTCTCCCTGGGTAGAGTGCTGTGGCATCGCAGCTCACAGCAACCTCCAACTCATGGGCTTAGGCATTTCTCTGGCCTCAGCCTCCCGAGTAGCTGGGATTACAGGTGCCCTCTACAACAACCATGATTTTTGTTGCAGTTTGGCGGAGGCCAGGTTGGAACCTCTATATATGGGGCCGGTGCCCTACTCACTGAGCCACAGGAGCTGCCCAATTCAACTTTTTCTAATGCATTTTAGCAAATGAAGACTAACTAGACAAAATCTGTTTCATCTATTGTCATTAAGACCTTATAAAAGGATGAATAGTATTTGGTATAAGATTCAATAGAAGCATTCGTAGGATTTATGAGAAAATAGCATTAAACATTTTGTTGTTGTTGTTGATTTCCTTTTCCTGAAGGTTTTCTTAGTCCCCAAATGTCTGGACCCTATTGTAGATATGACACTAAACTAGGACAAGCCCACAGTCATGCTACAAAGCAAGACTGAGTTCATATAATTTCTTCAGACTTCTAGAAGACTCTATGGCAGGGTTCAACCTTCCTAATGCTGTGATGTATTTTCATTGTTACAAAGGGGTTGCGACCCACAGGTTGAGAACCGTGAACCGCGAACCGCTGCTCTATGGTCTTCTATTCTTTTAATTCTTCTAAGATCATTTGGTGTGAAACTCAGGACAAGATCCTGTGTGGTGCTTAGTTTTCTTTATTTATTTTTAATAAAAGGAATGATTTCACCTGCAGAAATGGATTTCAGAGTGCAGCTTTGGGTCATCAGACTCAGCATTCCTTTCTGACTTGTTAGAAATGCATATTCCTTGGTCTCATCTGCGGTAATTAAACACAGGTTCCATGAGTAGGAGATAGGCAGAATTATGTATTTTAATGGGTAAGTCTTGCTGGTAGACTAAATTACCTTTAAGAAATATTTTAGACCTGACAGATGCTCGTCCTAGTGACGTCACAGTGTTGTACACCCACCTTTACATTTTGAGTTTAAGGAAGTCCCAGTATGAGCTTTCCTTCTGCAGCTTAGCTGAGCATGAGGATTTGGGGTTGTGAGAGGGCCAAAGTTACATCTCCTTGGGCATGATGTCAGGCCTTGAGTGTTAATTTTTAAATTTTGAGATTGCTTTCCTTTGTCTCCACCACAGTCCCTTCTTTCCTCCTTTTCCTGGAGATCCCAGCTACCACATCCCGTTTTGTCACACTGGGTCTGGGAAGCTGCAGTCCCAAGAGGAAGGTTTTGGTGTTGGCATAAAATGAAGGCAGTTGCACATTACAGACAGATTTACTCTGTCTGGAACTCTTATAAATTCGTTGCTTATTGCCATTGTAAAGAAAGCACGAGAAAGAAGAGGGCTTTAGCTTTGTAGTTTTAATCAAAGCTAGCATTGGAACGTAACATTATGGCTTAAAATTGTAAGAAATTCTGCAAGATCTGTACAGTTTCTGTCTCCTTTTTTTTTAATAATCTGTAAAATCAGAAATACTGACACTAGAACATACGATAACATAAATGCAATTGCCTGGCGTATAACAGGTGCTCAATAAATTATAGTCCTGTTTCATTTCCCAGTCTCTACAATCACAGATTTGGTGCCAGACAATTTTATTTTCTGAAACCATTTGCTGCCTGAGCCAGCTGGTCTATATTCAGAAGCCTCCTGTTCCAGCCAAAGACATACCCCTTATGGGCTGACATCCTGAGCTTCCTTCATCACATCACTTCATCTTTGACTACTTTCATTCTCCTACTCCTGTTGCCAAGAATGGCTTCTGCTTGGCGGTAAACAATCCAATCTGAGAAAGCATCCCGATTAGCAATGATAATAATAAACAGTAACTTAAAATAATTCTGTGAAGCACAGAGAAGACAAGTACCTGGCCAAAGGTCACAAAGCTGAGAAATGACAGAACTGGGTAAATAACAGAGAAATTCTGGCACACAGAATTTCCATGGAATGTTAAAAAATAAAAGATATCTTAAATTTAAAAAATTGTTAAAGCTAAAATCGCACATAAAGCTCTTAAAATATGGTGATAATTGAAATGAGTCAATACATTGGGGAAAGTAAAATACAACTTATACATGTATAATTGTCCTTTTTAATAATGTCTATGTGTGTAGATGCATCAATGTGTTTGCCAATGCCCAATATAGTTGAATCACATTCTGAGGTGTGGGTAGTACATGTCTATGAGAATGTGTGTGTGGAAGGGGGGTGGGTATGCACCTGTCTGTATGTTTAGACCTAGACTTAAATATTTTTGAGATTATGGAAACCAATCTGAGATACTTTGTGGATTTAAGAACCAAATTGTAAAGGGTTACTTCGGCATGCAAATTCTAAAATATGTAGTCCTATTTAAACATTCCTCTGGCTACAGTCATCAGTTCCTTACTAATTGGAATTGAACTGAGGTATCTGAACCAAGGTATCTGAAACCATTGTATCTGAACTGAGGTGCTGTCCCTTACTTATTGCCATGTTTGCTGTTTTTAGTTTTTATACTGGTAAGCAATACTTTTCCTTTGGAAATATTGACTATATGCTCTTTGTCAATAACTTTTAGGATATGCTTCACGTTATCCCTTTGTATTTCTCTCCATGCATTGTTTAGCCTAGTGACCTGTGAGTGTGAGTCTGTCAAAATAATGAAAAGTCTGAAAGTTTACCATTCTTCTGGCTAAGTATCACCAGCACAGGTTCATAGATGCTAGTGGAAGGCCCAGGGACTCTGGGACACAAACAAAGGAATTTGTTGCTTATGACACACAAGGTGGCACGAGTTCTATGTTTGCATCAGTTACTTTTGTTTCCAAAGTCTGATGGTGATAATGTGGAAATGACCCAGGTAGATGGTGGTGTCTGTGTCATAGACAGAAGACCCCGAGTTTAGGTTTTCTCCTATCTATCGTCAAAGCTGCAAGCAAACCTGTCCTCCATTTGCTCCTGTGAAACGTATTATTTATACAATCCCAATCAAGAAACAAATACCCTTACTGAGTTGTAAGGAGCCACCATCTCTGACTCCTCCATCCTTGAAAAGTTAGTCCAGGACAAACTGTCATACAATGTGTGGAAACAGCATGGAGAATTCTCTTGAAAAGCACAATCTACTGGAAAACAGTAGTTATTTCTTAAACTCAGTAAAATATGTTTATCTGGGTTTGGGCTGCTATGAACACAGTACCATAGACTGGGTAGAATATATTCTTCACATTTGGAAGGCTGGGAATGTGAGGTCAGGTTGCCAGCATGTTTGGGTTCGGTGAGGGCTCTTCCCTGCATTGCAAACTGCCATCTTCTTGCGGGTGAGAGAGCTCCCTGAGGTCCTTTGTTATGAAGGCACTGTCCATTCTTGAAGGCTCCACTCTCAGGACTGAATTTCGTGCTAAACACTCCACCTCTTCATACCATCATAGTAGGTGTTAGGATTTTAACATATGAGTTTGGAATGAACATAAATGGTCAGTCCACTGAAACAGACTTCTTACAATACAGTGTTTTATTCTGTAGACCTCATCCCCAAATATTTGTAATTCAGAACTGAATTGGCTCATACTCAATAATTAAGTACCATTAAATTTGGCACCTCATCGTATTTTATAAGCATTGTGCAAATCATATATCATGAATCTCCATAGTGATAGCCAAGATGTGCATCACCTTTTAAATTCTCTTTCTCTCTCCCCCTTTTTCCTCTCTCTCTCTCTCATAAACACATACACACACAGTAGGCTGTATGGAAGAAGTCGGAGCATTTCATTTTGAGTATACAAAAAGTTTTATTCAGCTGAATGTTTCTGCATTACTGAGTGGGAATAAACATTCCTATGTCATAGCTATTACACACACACACACACACACACACACACACAGAGGGTGCAAACAACGTATACACATTTTAAAAAGGAAAAAGTGTATCAAAATCACAATACTCAATACCTACTGATAATAAAAGATAAATGCAAGTCATATTTGAGCACCTCTTGTAATTGCAGAAGCCAAACAAGACTTGAATCTTACAATTTTAATAATTCAATTTTTCTTTCCTAAAATGTATATACATTTTTTGGCACCCTTTGTATTTTGTTCCTGTATGCAGAAGTTTAACTTTAATGCAGCCCTATGGATCAGAGGATCAATTCTTTCTTTCTTTCTTCTTTTCCTCCTCTTTTTCTTTATTTCCTCCAAGCTAACCTTCTAAATTCAACTTCAATATTTAAATCGCGTTAAAGTTTGAGTACCTGAATATTTCATTTCCATTCTATCCCTAAGGTTCATCAATTTTAAAGCTGGATTGTAAATCTATAGCAAGTTGTTCCTGGGAGATATGGTGACCAAAATAGCTTATTTGAGGTATATATTCAATTTCATTCTTTTTCTGTGCTAAATTTTATCACCAGGGTATTCCAAAGGGATACAAGAAATATGACTTGTATAGTGAATACTCTGAGCAGTGAACTATTATGAATATATGGTCAGTAGCTATTTGAAATGAAGTAATACAGCATTTGAAAAGCACATTTCTAAAAAAGCCAAACCATGGAAAACACATACATGCAAATATGACGTGTAATTTCCAGCATTTTGATCTGAGTTTCCATTTTTTCCAAATATGGAAAGTATCAACTATTTTAAGTTGATACTATTTTAATTTCTTTGTGTGTGTGGCTGGAAATGGTGAAAAGAATAGAGATTTAAATAAAAGGCTGTGTATGTGTCGTGATCATGTATATATGAAGAATTTTTATGAAAACTTTCATCTTATGGATATTAAAATAGATTCAGAGAGTGTATGTGTTTTTCTCAGGATTACACAGCTGGTAAGTAATAATATTTTTACTAGAGCTCAGAATTTCTACACCAGGGTTATTTTTCCACATTATAAATTCATTTTTATTAGTGATATATCTATAACTTAGTAAGTATTCAATATATACTTGGCCTATGTAAGTTTGCTTGGGCTACCTCATTCAATTTTCACAACATCTCTGCGAAACAGAATCAGTTATTACTCTTTTATATTCAATCTGTAGTAAGTTACCAAGGTCACAGAGAAAGTCAAAGCTTAAACTTAACTTCAAACCTAAGTATTTTAAAGACAGGACTTTTAACTGAAATGCATCCTTAGAAATTAAATATATTCAGCAACTCATATTCATGTCCCAAAGTGAGAATTTTTAAGCACTCCTCTGTCAGTAATTATCTATCTATCTATCTATCTATCTATATACATTTATTAAATCATAGCTGTGTACATTAATGCATTTATGGGGTACAATGCTCTGGTTTTATATAGTATTTGAAATTCTTACATCAAACTCGTTAACATAGCCTTCACCATACTTTCTTAATTATTGTGCTAAGACATTTATACTCTATACGTAGTAGATTTGACACGAATCCTTGTAAAATGCACCATAGGTGTGGTCCACCTCTAACTCCATTAAGATTAGCCCACATCACAAAATAAAATATATTTTTAAGATATGTTTTTAACATAAGCTTCAATAGAAACTTTCACAAAATATAAATTCAAGCATGTTCTTTTAGCCAAAGATTAAACCTTAAAGAAAATACTGACAAAAAAAATCCTATCAATAAAGAACAATTTCCATAATGCCTAGCGAATAAAATATCGTCAACTAATGCAAAACATCTCTTTGGAGAGCCCTTTTGAAATATGTTACCAGGTGAAAAATACTTCCACTTCAACTACAAAGAGTTCCCACTACATTGGCTTTGTATGACGTCCACTACACGTTCAATCTGTCTTATAGTTCAGAGGCAGGAACTAAACTTAGATCCTGTTTATTATTCTCTGTAAATTTCACATTACTCTGTGATGCTCCGGAAACAAAACAATTATTATTCATCTCCCACAGAGAAAGCCCAACTGTAGATAAAATTGTAGCCAGTCTATTACTACAGCAGTGCTTTATATGAAGGAGCGTTTCCTTGCAATTTTGTTATGAAAACAAAAATAATCATAATGCATTACAGTTTAAAAGCCTTAAAATCTATCTCACTTACAAATGGAAAAGATCTTGAAATTACATTTTAAAGCCGTGGGAGTTTAGAGAAAGTTAGTATGATATGCCACTAAAAAAACTACAATAAGATTCTTTCGGTGAGACTTACCTCTGCAGAAATATATCAGAGATATTATCAGACAGAATCCAGTATCTAGAAAGAAGTACTTCAGAAAGACTGAGAAATTACATCAAATTTAAAGTTGGAAAAAAGTAGATTTTTCTATTTCCATTTGCATCCTATATTTGTCTTAGTAAAAGAATTTGCATTTCTTTCTTTGAGGAGGTTATGTCAATGTTTTCATTTCAGCATACAAATATTATAGAACACTGTCCTGATGATATTATAACTCCTTAATTATACTTCTAATAATATCATTTTCATGATGTTGAAATAATTCATATCTTACTGGAAAAATAAAAGAAAAAATCCAATAGACATTCAAAAGATAAATTGGAAAAGGGGCCTGAGGTGTTTTTTTTTTTTTTTTTATGTTATGTTGAGCCAGCTGCTAACCCAACCCATCCAAAATCTTCATGTGAGATTATCAATGTCTGCTTTGAGATATGTTTCTATTATTTAAAGGGGAAAATTAAATGCACATATTATTAAAGATAGTGGCATTTTATTTTATCTAAGTTCATTATATTCCTAACCCCCCCCAAACAAAACATAAACAATATAATGGGGAAAACCACTACTTTTGAGAAAATGATGGGTTTTACTCGGGCAGTGCCAATTTACACCTGTTTCCCACCATGACTGTCAGCTGCAGTCCCCTTCAGTCTCAAAACCCCAGGTTTAGATAATAAATTACAAGTGACTATGATCAAATAACATAATATGATCATGTTATAAACCGCTCCCAAATTTAAGGACTTAAAATAATGACCACTTGATATCTGTTGAGCTGATCGGTTGATTGAGCCAGTTTGGACGATCTCAGCCGGGCTTGTTCACGCTTCTGTGGTCCACTAGCAGGTTGGCTGGCCGCTGGCGTATCTAAAACAACCTCAACTGAGGTGATTTCTGCCTGTCCCTCTTGGCCTTTCTTCCTCTAGCAGTCCCTGGGCTTATTCTCATGGAAGATGGAGAGTTTTAAGAGAGAACATGGAAGAACACAAGCTCAGAACTAGCAGAACATCATTTTCACACAAGCACACTAGCATATTTTGTTGGCCTAAACAAAACCACAGGATCAGTCCAGAGTCAAGGTGAGAGAGGACTAAAAAGTCACGTGGTCAAGGCTGTTAGATATGGACAAACCATTCTCTGAATACATCAGTGCAATCAGCCAATGACTCAGTATGAGAAACATATTTTTCTCTCTCTTTTTTAAATTTCAGATTGATTTTTGAGGACAATCGATTAGATTACATTGCTTGCATTTGTTAAAGCCAAGTTGTAGTTAATCCCTTCATCGAGAAGGTATACCACATACCTTACATTGTACCTGTTAGCTGAGAACTTGCCAAAGTCCCTCCCTCCTCCTCCCTCCTCCCTCCCTCCTTTCCCTCCCCTACTTGAATGTAACTGTCTTTTTCTCTTGTATGGGCACGTACTTGTTCATCTACTAGTTTCCTATTAGTACTGAGTGCACTAGTTACTTGCTTTTCCATTCTCGTGATACTTAGGAGGATGTTCTCCAAATCCATCCAGGTAAATACAAAAGATGTAAAGCCTCTGTCTTTCTTTATTGTTGAACAGTATTCCCTGGTATACATATATCATAGTTTATTTATCTACTAGTGAGTTGCTGAACAGTTGGGTTGTTTCCACATCTTGGTGATTGTGAATTGAGCTATAATGAACAATCTAGTGCAAATGTCCTTATGATAATTATTTTTTTCTTCTGGGTAGATGCCTAGTAATGGGCTTCCCTGGCAAACTGCACATGCCTTTTCAAAAACGACCCAATGATTCCTTTTTAATTTCTGTATACCCTATAATGCTTTCTATATTCTGATGTTTCTACAATGTACTCACAGTCATCACTTGACAAACTCTCTTTATGATATTCATTTCCTTTACATTTTTTCTTCAAGATTTATTTATATAAAAACTTCCAAATGCCTATAATTTTTGTGTTTGATAAGGATAATATTATAATTCTATTTTTTCTGCTATTTGCTTTTTTAAAAAAGTATTCTTCCTTTCTTTGTAAGCCTGCTGAAAAATATCAGACTTAATCATCGAACAAAGACTCCCAGAAAGACAATTTGTATTTTAAAATTAAAAAAATTGGTTATTATAACCCAATAAGCATTTCTTAGAAACCTACCATATGCCCTTGATTGCGAAGAATAGTAAGGATATTCAGGAGAGTCATGTACTGATTTGTGTTCTTTCAGTAACAAAAACACTGTTTTCTTTTATTGCCTAGTTTATGCTCTCATCACTGTTCTTCAATATCATTGTTTTCCATAATTGTACACTATATGATGTCTCCCATTTGAAACATAAAATAGTATTCAAAGTACTTGAAATACATTCAGTATAAAAACTGTCTACTAAATAAGATGGTCCAGAGCAGTATCTATTTATACTATAATCTATTGTTGCAGTTATTACTTTCTTAGAAAACTTTTCTACTTAATAAACTTTTTCCCCAAAGCATCCTTTTTTTATTTTTTAGAAAATATAGATTTCTCATTTATTTCTTATTTTATAGAGACTAGTGGAACCTCAGAAACACTCTTATGTATATAGACAGGGAATCCTAAAATAATGCTCTTTTATTATTGTTCAGAAAGTTGAAGCTGGAGTGCTGCTCTTCTTGATTAATGAAAGAATGTTTGTTTACTATATCTTGGGATTAAGGGAACATCACAAACCAGCATTCTCCATGATGAAAGTGCTTTAAATATAGAGACATAGCAATTTATAAAATTTCTTGATGAAATACAATTTTATAATATTCTCAAGGAGATACAGAAAAATACATAGGAAGCTATTCTTTATTTCCTCTCGACTCTAAGAGACACTGTGACATTAAAACTGGATAATTATTTTCCTCCATTTTGAATATTAATAACTTCTGCTAAAATTTTTAATTTTTTATAATAAATGATTCACTATACTATTATGTATTAATAGTTGTGAAAACCCATAACAAATTTAAACACACACATACACAAACACACACGTGTGCACGCACACACAGAAATAGCCAGTTTGTATGTATTAGCCATCCTTTTGGAAATCAAATGGAGGAACAGAATAAATGTGAATTGTTTTTACTAAGAGGTGCACACAGAAGAATGTTTATATTATCTATGGATTCTTCTCTGATAAAGTCATCTATTAAAGAAAGCTAGAAGTTGGGTTAAAATTATTGGCTTATGACTAATGTTCCAATCATCCAAGCTATGTCACAAAAATGTATCTGAAGGAAGGTAATGATTATCAAATACCATTCCTGATATTGTTACTATAAGAAATCTATTACTTCCTAGAAATACGATACAATGATACTTGATAACAAATACAATTTGTCTGTCATAAAGCAAATACTACCTACTCAAAACTGTTGAAATTCTACCTTTATGAGATTCCAATTATATAACTGCCTTTCATCTCTTGCAAACCTAACTTAGCCAACTGCAAAATATTTTGTTAATGCAACTGATTCCATAAACAAGCTGTTTGGTTGTGATATTTATGTGATAAAAACGTGGAGATTTAGATAGTGAAGTAACTAAGATAAAAATACAATGATTTACAAACATACGCATTTGTATAGACTTTTCTAGTAGGATGCTGCTAATACTCTAGAATTAATATTTCATAAATATAGTCATTATTATTCCCCATGTGTTAGCAAAGCTAACCATGGTAACATTTAAATATTCTTCAAAAATGTATTTTGCTTATTTTTCGTGTATAGTTCTTCTCTTATATGGAGATAAACAACCTCTTAGATGATTTGAGATTATTAAAAATCCAAGTTTTCATATGACTCTATAGTCCTATAATAAATTTAAATTGTCGTTATACCCTAAATTTTAATACCGTCAGCAGATGTGGCTGTTAATTTGAATATCTTGAGTCTTTTTGCTCTAGTCTCTGGTTTACACATTCCTGTGTTTTCTCCTGGTCTTAGATTCTACATATGGCTCTGGCTCCTATTGAAATAATATTTTTTCAGCAACCCTATGGCTTCAGAACAATGAACTCCCCATCAGAATATCCACTATGTTGAGTCCAGGGCAAAGTAAAGAAGGATAAGCAAGCAAGTGGTTTTAGTTTTCAGCCCCTGAAATTTGAATTGGTTTGTTATACAAACTGTATAACTAATACACTCCACTTGAAATATTTGAATTCAATTTGTGTGACGTAGATATTATTTTGAGTAAATTTATGTCAGGTTAATGTGAAGGTACAAGCATCCAGATCAAAATATTTGATTTTGTTAGGTAGAGTTCCTCTTGTAGTTATGTCCCACATACCAACTCTCCACCTGGGCCCATCCAGTGAGGGATGTAGGTAATTTCAAGGCTTTCAGATGATACTAATGTAGAGTTGGTTTTAATAGTAATAACTTTAGAAAATTAAGATACCTGAATATTTGTTCCTAGAAATTCTAAATAACAATATTTGAATTTTTTAATACTCGGAAGTTTAGAGATTAATACATAATAAATAGCTTTATATTAAATAAAGATTTTTGAATGAAAAAATAGTAATGTAAATGGTGGGTGAATAACTTTTGGAAAGAATATCATGAGTTTACTAAAAACAAGCTGGGGACAAGCTTGAGATGGTTAATTTTATTTGTCATCATGTGAACTAAGAGATAACCCAAATAGATAGTCAAATATAATTTCTAAGTGTGCCAGTGAGGACATTTCCAGAAGGGATTAGCGTTTGACTCAGTAGGCTGAGTAAAGAAGATCCACCCTTATACCTTTGTGGGTGGGTATCCTCCAGTCCATTGAGTTCCAAAATAGAATAAAAAGGAGGAGGAACAAATTTCTCCCTGTGTTCCCTGGGGCATCCACCTTCTCCCACCTTGGGACATCAGCTTTCCTGGCTGCAGACTTTTGGAGTTTGAGACTTACACTGTTGGCTCTCAGTTCTCAGGGTTGGACAGAAACTTCACCTCCAGCTTGCAGGTGTCAGATCCCAGGACTTCTCAGCCTCTATAACTGCACAACCCAATGCCTCACAGAAAATCCCTTTCTCTGTCTCTTTCTCTTTCTTTATATAGGCAGTCCATTTGGTTCTGTTTCTCTGGAGAACTCTGACTAATACAAAGCTTGATGATAATCAACTAAGCTCCTGATTTGATAATTTCTTTTGTTAAATTATGAGGCAGAGAGGGCTTTAAACAAGTACTTTGTCTTTCTTTAATAAAATATTTTTCTGGAATGTCTGGGTTCATTCCAATGGCTAAGATTTAGGGGGAAAAGGGGGGGTTAAATTGTAGTAAAATTTAAAGGGTGTGTAATTAGCTTGAGGAATTATTGCCATTTGAGACATATCACTAAGTTTTATCTTTGGTTCTGTCCTATTCCGTATGTTTTTAAGAACTGTAGTAAAGGGAAGTAATAGCTTTTGAAAATTTTATGACACTGACATAGGGATCATCTTATATTAGGTAGAAAAATAAAAATGCAAAAGTTTATATACTGATTAAAGACTGAAAGTTTCCTTATTAAAGATTTCTTTAAAAATATCTGGTTTTGCCCTTTACTTTCCCTTTAATTTATACAATGAGGCTAGACTTCCATTAGCCCCAGCTGAAACCTCAAGAAGGTGCCGGGAATTCTGTGCACTCTCTCTTAGAGTATGTCTGTAGCCCTTTCAAGTCACAAAATTAATTTCACTCTATTAATTAAAATATCCAGTCTATGTTATAATAAAAATTCTGAATTTTACTTAAAGCTGAGGCTTTTTACAAGCCCTTGGTGTCAGCCTGCTCTAGGTAAGAAACCAGCAATTTAGCAATAATTGATTACCTTCTGTTTTCTTTCTTCTTTTAAATTCCCTCCTTTCTTCTTTTAAATGCCCACACTACCTCCTTTCCTCCAGAACCTTCCTAACTACTGTTTGCAACTCCTCGACTCCTCCAGGTCTGAAAAGTTGGGAAGGAAAGAGCAGAAGGAGACAGTAAAGAAGAAAAATCATCACTTGGCCACTACCATCAGCTTGATCCACTATTGCCTTGGTGGGAGTGTGACATTGACTCAGTGTCCTGAGCATTTTCCTATCAATAGTTTAGGAGGACTAACCAACTCCTACCCATCAAGGAAGGCCTCTCATCTGCTGTTCCCTAAAGGAGGGTTGAGTTTCTATTGCATTTGTTATTTCTTGTATCAGCCTAACATTCTGGTGATCTCTTCATCTTTCTACTGAGGTCTGACGCATCCCCTTGAAGCCCTCGCATGGCTTTGACAAAACTTGAGAAAACCACAACTTTTCTTTCACATGATTGGCTCACTCTAAGTCCACGGGAAACATGTATAATAGCTTAATGAGAAAATATCTTCTAGCGGAGGCTACCCAAAGTAATCACTCCTCTTTGGTTCCATGGTAAAGTAGCTCAACCCATTTTCCATGTGAGCCAGCTGCTTTACCAGATCAATCTGGGTCCTTCCAGGGGACACATATAAGCTCATCAAGGATCCCATTAAACACCCTGTTCCCAGGATGAAAAGGAGTAGTAGGTAGTGTCCTTTTACTTTCCTCTCAGGATAAACTCTTAATTATTCAATAACCTTGATGTTGTGGAATGGATAAGAGTAGTGTAGCCTGTCTTCAGTCATCTATTCTGCATATGGTTTGGAATGAAGTTCCTTCAATTTTAACATTCTATTTAATGGCTTTAAAAAAAAAATTCTAGTTCTTCCTCATGTTTCAGATCTCTAAATATCGGGATGGCTTAGGGTTTAGTTCACAGTTCTTTCCAGGTGTTTCCATATAGTCTAGAAGCTGAGAAATCCCAACATTTTATATTCACTCTGAACTTTGGGCTCATATATCCAAATGTGTAATCACAGTCTTTCTTGAATGCCTAATGGACGTCTCAAAACCAAAACGACTAATCCCACACCACTGATTTCAATCATTCTCTATATTCCTTTTAGGATCTTTTTTTCATGATAAAGCACGATCTCATTCTTAAGGCAGCTTAGTGAAATATGCAGATGCCATCTTAACTTTATTCCTTTTTCTCAATTTTTGTTGCAGTACAAGCTGTAACATCTTATTAGATCTACCTTAAATGTCCAAGATTTGGGCACTTCCTCTTCACTGCACCCCAATGATCCAAACTACCATAGTCTCCTACCAAGATAACAGTATTTCACATCTGTACCAGTTTCTCCTCATCCCCCTTTTCTGCTTTATTTTTCACTGTATTATCCATTTGTTTGTCTATTACTACTAGAATGTATGCTCCATGATGGCAGGGACTTTATTTTGTTCATTTTACAAAAATCACCTCCCTAGTTGGTGATCAGTCCTCACTAATTATTCATCCAATTAATCCACTTTTGATAAATAAACCAATTTTAATCATCAAAAGTCATTACTTCCTTGATCATTGTATTATCATTTATATAGAATATACTTATTTTTCTAAGACTTCAATAAATCAGTTTGGACAGAACAAATTCTGTTCAATACTAATGGCATCCATTCAAACTCTGAGTATGTTTTATTATTTTAAGGCAAATAAATCTAAATTAGTTTAGGCTAAATGGTACATAGTAACCCAGATAGTTATTGCATTCCTTTACATTTGTAATTTGTAGTAATCTCCACTCTCATTAGTGATTATTGATACTTGTGCATAGTTTACTCTTTTAAGCACATTATCTTCCTCTTTAGGGAGGAAATCTCATAAGTCTCCTATGTGACTAAGTCTGTTACTGAGGTGTGTGGTATTCTGTGTCAAAATGTCCTCCTGACTGCTACATATTGCTAATCAACTTTCACATTTTTCATGTAGAATTCATAATGTCCGTTAAAAAAATTGTGTTTCATGTTTGAGTATCTATTTTTTCACAAGTACTGGTGAACAGCAGGGGTTGGAGAGTGAAGCAGCATAAATTAGGAGAAGGCTCTTCTGCTTGGTCTGTGGCTCTAATTTCAGATAAATATTTAGAGAAACATATGTAGAATGTGGGATTATTTCTGAAAGAGAAGCGCTAATAATACAAATTCTCAAGCTAAACACAACAATGAAACAGCTGTGTTTATTGGTTTACTTAGCTGTGCTTACCATAGCAGTTATGTATCTGCCTATAACACCATTCATCACAGTCTGACTCTCCCGCCGCACTGTGAGATTCTCAATTACAGACAGACTCGTCTTTGTATTGTCATCAAGAAGAAGACTGCCTGATTCATAGCAGTCATTATGTCAAACTTTGGTGATGCTAATCAATTTAATTGTAATATTCTTAGTAGTGATTGATACTTTTAAAATGTTGCCACGAGGACTTTGAAAAATCATCTGAGAATTTTCTTGTTTGGAATTGCCTTGAAAAACTATTTTGTTGCCCTAAAAATATGTTATGTTTAGTTTATGTATTGTGCTCTTTAAGTTTTTTTTTTTTTTAAATAATAGGCGTGAATCACTTTTGTAATTCAAATATAAACTTAAGAAAAATATAAAAATTATCTTTATTATGTTATTGTCTTAGTTATTATGTGCTCCTAAATGGTATTGCAAGTATTAAAGCCCTTTAATGTATACTCTGAGAAATCCTGAAGTAAACAGAAAATAGATGCGACCTACAGCAAACCTCTGCAGATGTGGACCAGGATACATCTAAAAGTATGGTGTGTGTGTGTGTGTGTGTATCTGTCTGTCTATCTGTGTGTCTGTGTATGTGGGATAGTATCTAGATCATAGAGTGAGACTAGAGAAGCTCTATTCAGGGGCGGCGCCTGTGGCTCAGTGAGTGGGGCGCTGGCCCTATATACCGAGGGTGGTGGGTTCAAACCTGGCCCTGGCCAAACTGCAAGAAAAAAATAGCCAGGTGTTGTGGTGGGCGCCTGTAGTCCCAGGTATTTGGGAGGCTGAGGCAGGAAAATCACCTAAGCCTAAGAGTTGGAGGTTGCTGTGAGCTGTGACTCCACGCACTCTATCAAGGGCAATAAAGTGAGACTCTGTCTCTAAAAAAAAAAAAAAAAAAGCTCTGTTCAGACCATTTTATAACTTCGTTCCTGGTAGAAACAGTCAACCACATATTCTTCTTATTAAAGTATCTTGAGAATGGAAGAAGTAGTATCCAATGTACTCAGTAGTATTATGAAATCAATATGTAATCACCCATACTCTCATATGAAAGATAAAACATAACCATAGTCCAGGATGAAGGAGGGAAGAGGAGGGGGAGGGAAGGGGAAGAAGAGGATGGCTGGACGGAGGGTAACCAGTGGGATCACACCTATGGTATATTTTATAAGGATACATGTCAAATCCATTCAGTGTAGAGTATAAATGTCTTAACACAATAATTAAGAAAGTGCAACGAAGGCTACATTAACCAGTTTGTTGTATTTCAAATTGTATATAAAACCAGCTCATTTTACCCCATAAATACATTAATGTACACAGCTTTGATTTAATTAAAAAAGAAGGAAAAAAAAAGAAATAGTGACCACAGACTAAACTTATTTTACTGCTTATAGTATTTGGCAAGTTGATAAACAAGTTCTTTCCTAATACCTACCCAGAAGAACAAAAATCATTTTACCACAAAGGCATTTGCACCAGAATATTTATTGCAGCCCAGTTCATAATTGCCAAGTTGTGGGTACAACCCAAATGCCTATCAACCCACGAATGGATTAACAAATTGTGGCATATGTATACCATGGACTATTCAGACATAAGAAAAGATGGAGACTTTACATCTTTTAGGTTTACTTGGATAAAGTTGGAGCACATTCTTCTTAGTAAAATATCTCAACAATGGAAAAAAAGAAGTATCCAAAGCACTCAATACTAATATGAAACCAATATAAACACATGCTCACATGAATGATAAAACACAAATATACTCTAATAAGGGTAAGGAGAGAAGAGGGAGAGGAGAGGGAAAGGTGGGTCAGTAGTTGGTGGGAAGAGGGATAGCATTTGGTGGGATCTCACCTAATGTGCGTAATGCAAGTGTGTATTTTAAAATAACTAAGAGCAAATTTTAAATGTCTTACCACAGAAAATAAGTGAGGTGATGGACATGTTAATCAGTTTGATTTAAGCATTATTGTACCCCTAAATGTATAAGTTATGATTATAATTGAAAATTAAATTTAAAAAAGTTAAAAAAAGAAAACAGAAACAAAAGTCAGCATGTTTTTGGGGGGAAATGATTTAAGAAGAGACTTTATAAATATAGCTTATAAATGTGAGCCTATTTCTAGAACTAGCAGGTATCTTGACATCCTTCACTTAATAAAAATAGGTAACAGTCACAGTCTATCCTATCTGTTGTTGTCCATGAGAGGAATATCTATTACAGGTAATGACCAGGATTATCAGATTACATGTTGAGTATTTTCTAATAATTTCCTATAATTTCAAAGAATATATAATAAATTGAGCTGAAGGAGAATGTGCTGAATTAGAACCGATATAATGGGCAGCCAAGTCTTGGATGTTTATTAAAATGTTGTTATTCTTGATGGGCTATTAAGGGAAGCTTGAAATGCATGCCAAGAATAGGAAAGACTCCCGTGAACAACTGGATTAGCAAATTTATTTTGAATATTTGGCTTTCAAGCTCTAGCAAAGGTGGCGAATCTTAGAGATGCCAATAAAGAAGGGGCCAATTAAACTGATCTTACAAATCGACTGACACTTGTGTTGAATTAAAGTAGTTAATTCTTACACCATCCCTGACTTCAAAACTGGCTGCCAATAAAAACGAGCACCATTTTGAACAACATATCGATGAAGCTTTGGGCAAAGAGATGCTCTGAATTACTTCCTAGTCTTGATTCTGAACGTTTACTGTGCGCAGTGATGTGATATTTCTTGAGCAAACCATCATAATCTGTCTTCCCACTGAAGTCAGCATGAACTCTTCCCTTATGTTTTCAATCTGAAAATGATCCTTTCTTTTCTGACACTCTTAATGACATATTTCATTCTCTTTAATTTTCTGAACATCATAGGAATTTAACCACAACAAATGGAGAAACTAACTTTAGTGAAATATGCTTAAGAAAAAAGCAGCGGAAATTGATCACATGTCAGATTTGGAGGCTGGAGGGCAACAATGAGGTGTCAGCAGGGTTACTTCTTTCTCAGGGATGTGAAGGAAAAGTCTTTTCAAGGTATCTCACTTTGCCATATAAGCAACAGTCTTCATCCTTTGCCTCTTCACATCATCTTGCCTCTATATGTGTCTCTCAGTTTAAATTTTCCCTTTTCATAAGGACACAAGTTATATTGGCCTAGGGCCTTCCTAAGGAACTCGTTTTAATATGATCACTTCTTTAAAGTCCATCTCTCCAAAGGAAGTAAAATCCTACAGTACAAAGGATTAAGACTTCAATATGAATTTGGGGGAGGTGGTCCATAATTCAACTCATAGCACAAACTTACAAGTCCTTTAAATCTCAAACTAAAGAGTATGTACACACTATAGTTGACATTTCTTTTTAAAAGTCTTTTCATTGGAAAATATAACAGCTAAAGAAAATGCTTGAGACAATACACTATTGTTTTAATAGCAACAGGGACTTCTCTGAGTACTGAAATTTCTGCAGTTCTATTATTGCTTTTCCCCCCTTTTGATTTCTGTATTAGTTTGAAACATACATGAGTGTGTCTGTGTGTGTGTGTGTGTGTCTGTTTAAAATGGTTCTGCTATTTAAAGGCATTCCTGTTGAAGAATGTTTTTCATTTTTCTTATTCTCTTTTAGTCATTTTAACTTTTATAATTTAATTATTTGTATTAAGCAAAACAATGGGTCTAACAAATAGTTATATTTTCTTCTCTATTTCATTATAAAAGTTAATATATTATGGGGTCATACTGTTCATCATTTTTATTTAATATTAAATTTTATACAGTGTAAATCACATATGTTCAATTTTATCATGTAGGTTAAAAATTTTTTAAAACTCAGTGTTTCTCAGCATATCAGATTTCCTTTAGTTGATTTTGTTTCTTATGAATTATATTCATTACTTTCAATTAATAGCTGTAATTATTAAAGAGTAATTATGAATAGTTTGGGGAGAATTTTTCCAGTCTTCTGTATAATCCTGTGGTTATCAATTATTTTCTTACTTATTTCAATTTCTTAATTTAGATAAAAATGTTGGAAGATAAATGAATTCAGGAACGTCTGAGGTTACAAAATCAGTGAACACAAATGATTAGCATTTTTACACATTAATAACACTCCAGCTGAGAATCATATTAAGAACTCAATTCCATCTACATAGCTGCAATAAAATAAAATAAAAATATCTTGGGTATACTTAACCAAAGATATGAAATTTTTCTACAAAAAGAAGTACAATACCCTGGCAGAAGAAATTATAGATGACATAAGCAAATGGAAAAGCATCCCATGCTCATGGATCAGAAGAATAATTATCATATAAATATCCATACTTCCCAAATTAATCTACAGAAATGCAATTCCTATTAAAAAACAATGTTGTTTTTTAGAGAATTGGAAAAATACACCAAAATTTGCACAGTATTCACAGATCAATTTACAATTGCCAAAATGTGGAAAACTCATTTTATATGAAAGGTATGTACACACACACACACATATATAAAACATACGCCCATAGAACTCTACTCAGATGTTTAAAAGAATAAAGAAACATGTCTTTTTCAGCAAGCTGGATAGAATTGGAGGACATTATTCTAAGTGAAATAACCCATGAGCAAAAAACCAAATACCAATAGTTCTCACTTATAAGTGGGAGGCAAACAATGGGTACGCACGCTTATACAGAATGATTCAGTGAATGCTGAACACTCAGACAGGGGAAGGCAGGAGTGTGGGATGAAAAATTACCTATTGGGTACAGTTTACACTATTCAGGTGATGGATACATCAAAAACCTATGCTTCTCTACAATGCAATTCACAGCTTTAACGTGACAACCAAAAATTTGTACCCCCAAATCTATTTAAATAAAAAAGTATTAGAAGTTTAATGTTATTACAATTTGATAAGAAAAGTTAGAACACTATCAATTGGCAAGATTCAATTGGGGAAAGACATGGCAATGTGTCATTCTCACCTTTAATGTAATTGCTTCGACTGCCTAGAAGAAACAATATACAGATGATTTATTTTCAGGACTTGACCATGCCTCTAAAATCGCGTGCACATTTATAATGGTAGTGACTAAAGGGAAAGGATATAAAGAAGAATATTATTGGGTGGTGCCTGTGGCTCAAGGAGTAGGGTCCCTGCCCCACATACCAGGGGTGCTGGGTTCAAGCCTGTTCTCTGCCAAAACTGAAAAAAAAAAAAAAAAAGAATATTGTTCTATACAGAAAAATTTTTAAATGTAGCAAAGGAGCTATAAGTCCTCTTCCCATTCAGTCGTACATGCCAACAAAATGGAAAGAATATGCTTCTGACCTCAAGTACTGTTTTCAGCACAAATTAGTAAATAACACCCTTGACATTTTCTTTAGCTTCCTAACACAATTTTAAAGTTTCTCCAAATTATTGAAACCTCAATATCTAGAACTCAAAAATGAATTTGAAAATAAATAGAGTTTTGGGGGGGGG
>NW_003852402.1:31749605-31758782 GCF_000181295.1 Otolemur garnettii | reverse complement strand
AAAAATAGCCGGTTGCTGTGGCAGGTGCCTGTAGTCCCAGCTCCTCTGGAGGCTGAGGCAAGAGAATCACCTAAGTTCAGGAGCTGGATTTTGCAGTGAGCAATTGACACCATGACCCTTTATCACCAAAGAGATAAAGTAAGACTGTCTCTACCAAAAAAAAAAAAAACAAAACTTCACTGTTTTTTTCTTTAGTGCCAACACAAAGATTGGCAGGCCAGTCCCTAAATTCTTCCAAATGAATAAGTTAATGAATAAATATTTCTTCAAAATAATAATGTAAATAATGCAAATCCACTGGATAAGAAAATATTTAAGTCAATGACAAATAACTCCTATTAAATATGAAACTGAAGACCTAATACTTAATCCATTGTTAACTACAGGTTAGGTGGTCATTGTATCAGTATCTCTTTGCTGCTTATAACAAATTACCACAAATTGTGTGCATTAAAACAACACAGATTCATATTACAACTCTGGAGTTCAGAAGTCCTAAAAGAGTTACATCAAGCTACCATCAAGATGTTATCAGGCATCTGAAAACTTCAGAGGGAAATCCACTTCCTTACTTTTCCAGTTTGAGAGATGGCCTACATTCTGTGGCTCTTGGCCCTCTTTCAGAAATTGTATCATTGTAGCCTCTGCTCCTATGGTCACATCTCTTTCTCTGACCCTCCTGCCTTTCTCTTTTATCAACCCTTGCAATTACTTTTTAATGCACTTAGAAAATTCAGTATAATCTTTTCATCTCAATGTATTTAATTTAATGACAAGTGCAAAGCCCCTTTTGACCATGTGAGGGGATGCATTCTCAGGTTCTGGAAATCAGAACATGAACATCCCCCAGGCTTCATTACCCTCTATGAAGTACCTACTCTAAGACTTAGCGAGGGTGATCAACCAGCTTCTTAGGTCATGTTTTACAAAATTAATATCAAGAGTGACCATCCAACTTCTTTATCTAATTATAATATATTTTGGTTCCTTACTTCTGATGAGTAGCCCAGTAATTTAGGCACAGTCTTGTACTATTAATTCTGTTTTCTCTTGGTTTCTTACATGTTGGGGTTATTATTGCTAACCAGGCACTAACAGTGAGATAAATTATCATCAAAAATTAGTGAATTTGTGCATAGATGTCAAAACATAAATGTGAGAACATATTTATGAGTCTATTCCATATTGTAGCTCAAAAAGATTCCAAAGAAGGACAAAAGAGTCCTTGGAGTCTGTGTGGTCTTTGTCTTATTCAGTGTGCCTCTGATTCAGTCGACTTCTTTGTCTAATCTCTCCAAGTGTCATTCTGGCTCTATATCATTGGTCTCCTTGATTATCATTGTCATACAGAAGTATGTAGCAGATTTCTATAAATAATCTACCTTCCTCTGGCTGGGAACAGTGGGTGATGACTGTAATCTTTGCTATCTGGAAGGCCATGGTGAGAGGATCACTTGAGTTGAGGAGTTCAAGCCTGAGAAAGAGCGAGACCCTGTCTCTACCAAAAATAGAAAAATTACCCAGATGTTGTGGCAGGCACCTGTAGACTCAACTGCATGGGAGGCTGAGGCAGGAGGATTGTTTGAGTCTAGGAATTTGAGGTTGCTTTGAGAAAGGCTGATGCCACAAAATTCTATCCTGGGGTAACTAACTAACTAACTAACTAAACAAACAGACAAACTACCTTCCAAGCATAACTTAGAAGAGATAGCCATGGATCTATAATGGCTAAAAGTTATGTTTGCCCACCACTGCTTTTGTTATAAAATATATTAAGGCAGCTCTAAAATATATTAAGATGCTGCTTTATAAGATTTCTCCTTAGAGAGTGAAGCCCACCAGTGACAGTGAAGGAAAAATGGCAAAAACCTTGACAGTCCATGTCCATGCTCTGAATGACAAGTAACACCCACTTCCTTCAGTTATTTTTACTTTGCCAAAAAGCCCATAGTTTCAGAGAAAGCCCTGAAAAGCTCCTAAAATATTAGTGTTCGAATGTTTTAAGAACATTGTTCTCCTGGAACAAAGGAAAGTAGCTGTCTTAATGAACAATTTCGGGGGGTGTGTCTGCAGGAAGATAAAAATTGAGGATGACTAAAGTCTGTACAATATGCGTGAGGGGAGATCTCATTAAAAGAGAAGGGCAAAATCCTTTTTCCAGATGTTACAAGACATATAATCATATCAAATACTAATAGAACCTTTCCCAGAGGAGTTTACAGAAAACAAGGGACTGTGAAGCTTACACTCCATTAGTTTGACAACCAATTTACCTCTCTGAATGTTTTTATCTATTGATTTGTCTATTGATTTGGATTTATCTATTGACTCTCTGATTATTTGTCTACCATTTATAGACAGCTCCTTGCTTACTTAGTACTTAGTAGCAGTTGCTACGTATTTACTGAGTATTTTCTGTTGTCTTCCTTCCTTTTCCTTTTTCCAGAGAACCCATCAATTGTACCTGCATTCCTTACTCCCTGAGTGTGATATTCCTCTATATTGCTACCAGCAGCACAAGCAGTCTCTGCATTGGTCTTTTCCCGAAAGTTATATACTCCAATACAACCATCAGTGCTGGGCTAGGGTGGGGAACTTGCAGCCTTGGAGCTACATGTGGCCTTCTGGATCCTTGAGTGAGGTCTTGTGACTGAATCCAAATTCTATAGAATAAGTTTGGATTTGGTTGAGGGGCTGCAACTGAGGATCTGGAGGGTCAAGTGTAGCCCCGAGGCTGCAGGTTCCCTACCCCGACCAGGGGCAGTAGGTGATTGGGAAGCTTTTCAGTTTCTGGAAGGATTGATTGCTGCCTTCTCACCAATCTGCTCTGGTATTGGCTGTAGTAGATGAACACATGAGGATTAAAATGGATTAAGACATTAATGTAAAAATTTTTGAAGCAACCAGTTTATTATATATTCATAATTATATAGATAAAAAAGGTATCACATCACCTACTTTTTAAAAATTGATTTCCTGTGCATTTTAATAAACATACTACAAAACACATAGAAATTTCACATAAAATATAATAAATATAATTTTGAATGTATAGCTGTGAATGTGAGATAATAAAATAAATTCTTTTTTTAATTTCTTATAGCATAACTGTGTACATTAATGCAATCATGGGGTACAGTGTGCTATTTTCATATACATTTTGAAATACTCTCATCAAACTGGTTAACATAACCTTCATGTCATTTTCTTAGTTATTGAGTTAAGACATTCATATTCTGCTTTTAGAAAGATTCACTTGTACCCTTGTAAGATAAACCATAAAAGTGACCCCACCAATCATCCTCTCTCCCCCTATCTACCTCCCTCACCTCCCCCTCCCACCCCCTTCCTATATTCTAAGGCTATAATTAGGTTATGACCTTTCTATAATGTTTATATGGATGAAATTAGAAAATGTTCTTAGCAAAGTAGCTCAAGAATGGAAGATAAATTCTTAAAGGAAAAAGAAAAGAGAAAGGAAAGAAAACCAAACCACACAACTAGAAAATGATGTCTTTTTGTTTTTTTAAATTGGATGAATTCCCATGTGTAAAATGGCTCAACTAAAGTAAGTTTAAAATTGAAAGCAGCTGTGAAAGGCATTGTAGTTTTAGGAACAGATTTTTTTTTCCTGAAATCCATAATTTAAGATAAAGATTTCTAGTTTCTTTTAGGTTATAATTTCTTCTCTTTTATCTTTCTACCTTATAATTCTGAAGGTCTTTAAATGTAGTAATGATTATTATCACTTCTTAATTCCAGTTCTGTAGTTATTTTTTAAAACCAGAAGACTCATTCCATTTACAAGACAATGGGGAATAGAAGAAAATGTCTACATTAAGTAGGAAAGAAAAATTTTTTAAAAAGTGCTTCATATTTAGCTCTGCTCTATCATAAATGCCACAGAACCTTTCAAAAGCAAAGCAAAATGATTATAAAATTGAGCCCATATGATTTATGAGGACATAGAGTGAAGAATAGGGATATCATTAAACTTTGAACATTACCATATTCTTATCTGTTAAGCGGGGATAAAAATTGTTTACCTTGCCTAGCTCATAAAATTAATTTTGAATTTTGTAAATGAAGACATGAAAATATATGATGGTGAGTATACTAAATAACTTGTCAGGTAGCTAGTTAAGTATGAGCCCCGAAGATGATAATGGACTGGTCTGGGTCAGGCTGACCTTCACTTTTTTGGAATGAGGCTGATTAAGACCCTGTAGCTGGGTTGTTTTCAACTTTGCAGGTGGGCCATTCAGACAAAAGACTTAACAGACACTGTGTCTGGTGTTTCTCAATTTCCTCCGCCTCAAAATAATTCTTTCACCACAGTGTCAGTATTGGGGTGGTAGCATACTCTGACCCCCCTCATCACCCTGAGAGCTTTGGTTGTTTTGTCCATGATGCCACAGATTTATTATCTGACAGGAAAAAAGATATACTACTTTGGAATAATAAAGCTGGACTTGTATTTTCCATCTCTGAAGCACATTTGTATTTGAAAATGCTTTTATTCACACACACACACACATACATATATATTTTACACTCACGTATGTGTGGTGTGTGTGTGAACAGAAGCATTTTCAGATACAAATGCGCTTCAGAGATGGAAAATATAGGAAGATATACATATATGTCTGTTTAGTGATTTTCCCAAGTGAGTATTTCAAAAATTCATCAGGGCCAATTTTAAGTGCTTGTTTTCCAAGTGATTCTGGTTGTGGGTGAAGTCCAAAAATATTCACTTTAACAATTATTTTCTGTGATTCTGAAGCTATATTCTGTGGACCATGCTCTGTAATGCTCTGAGAAAAATAAAGTCTTAGTTTATATTTGCTCTTTCCATAAACCAGCGGTTCTCAACCTGTGGGTTGTGACCAATGAAAATACATCCTGCATATCAGCTATTTACATTACAATTCATAACAGTAGCAAAATTACAGTTGTAAAGTATCAATGAAAATAATTTTATGGTTGGGGGTCACCACAACATGAGGTGGCATTAGGAAGGTTGAGAACCACTACCATAAACACATATGGGGGTATGCGGCTGGAGCTTCCTTCCTTGTCTTCCTTCGGTCAATTCAGAGTCTGCTCACGTTCTTATGTGCTTTCAAAAGTGTATGTAAGGCCAGGCACGATGGCTCACCCCTATAATCCTAGCATTTTGGGAGGCCAGGGTGGGTGGACTGCTTGAGCTCAGCAGTTACAGACCAGTCTGAGCAAGAGCAAGATCCCGTCTCTACTAAAAATAGAAAAACTAGCTGGGTATGGTGGGGCTTGCCAGTAGTCCCAGCTACGTGGGAGGCTGAGGCAAGAGGATCTCTTGAGCTCAAGAGTTTGAGGTTGCTGTGAGATAGGAGACCACTAAGGCACACTCTACCCCAGGGGACAGAGTGAGACTGTCTCAAAAAGAAAAAAAGTGTCTGTAAAAGATAGTACAATGTATGTTTCTGAGGAACTTAGTAGGATGATGGGAATCAAAAGAGTAAGAAAAGAAGAAGGAAGGAAAAAGGTACAAATGGTGTAATCACCTTTGGGATACGGGGCTACATAGGCTACTCTGCTCATCAGATAATATTCTGAATATTTATAACTGCACACTGACTCATTTCATCATATATTTATGAAATAAAACATATTTGAAATATTCAATTAAAAAGGCACAAAACTATTGTCTGTCTAGATGACTCTATTTTATATTAATAAAAATGGAGCACGTGGCATTCTGGCATGCCTGCATTATAACACTATCTCAAAATCAATTCGGATGAAATATAGAGGTGTGTGGAGGAGACATATAACCACTATCCTAGAGGTCACTGATAGCAGCACTAGATTATATTGGAAAATCAATGTGCCACCCATGACAGAAGTAACATCTTTGCTATTTCCTTAGCTTTAACTGGTATAATCTTATAATTAGCAACAACTGTAATTTTTTAACTTTAATCAAATTATAGTCATGGTAATTTTGAAAAGTCTCCTAAGGGTGGCATGTAATCAAATACAAATATTCTAATCACCTAATATGAATAGTTACTATACAACTTGAATATTTTTAATACTTTATTGTCAGGGGGACACCAAGTAAGTATCCAAGGATCACAATAGGATGTGAATATTTTGTTTAATGTATTTTCTACTTCTTACAATTAAGGTTTAGTTAAAGCTTGATTTATTCCAGGTCCTAAAACACCAAACCTCCTCCCTTTTCCCCTGTCCCCTCCTTCCCTCCTCCTTCCCTACCTTGAAGTGCATTGAGTTTTGCTCTTATGTGAGTGTGTATTAGATGGTAGTATTCACTTTGTTTATGGTGCTCTTTAGTATATAAAAGTTACATTTTGCAAAACAATAGATAGTTTCAATTCATTCATTCAACAGATATCTGTATGCTATCTACTCCGGGAATTAACTGTATTGAGTAGGCAAATGACAGTAAGAGAGTGTCCTGCCTTTAAAGAGCTCAGATGCTCAGGAGGAGTAAATGAGTGACCCTTATAATGAGGTGGGTGATTGAAAAGGGGTGGGAGCAAAGTACTGGAGGACAGACTCAATCTACTTAAGAAAGATTTTTAAATAAAATCTAGGACATTGAATTTTGAAGGATGAAGAAAAGGTTGTGAAAGATGGGCTGGGGTCTTCCATGATGAAAATTAGTGTGAAGAAATGGATAAGTGAGGAAAAGAGTTTGATAAGTGACTGAGTCAGGTTTCAAGGGCAGGACAAAAAATATACAAGGGATGAGGAGAGAGGACTGGTGGATACAGGAGAACTACGCATGTGCTCATATAGCCTTCCATTCCAAATTCATATTATTTATTATCAAATTTTATCAAGATTAAGATATTAGCCTTCATCTACCTGTTCAACTCAGTTTAACAGACTGAATTAACTAGAGAAATTTATATAATAATTAACTACTTATCCCATTACCTTTCACAGTGAAATCAAGCCTACAATTAAACAACTAATTACACAGGATTATTCATTTCAGGGGAGACATAACTGTATTTTTCTTTCTCCTTGGAATTAATGAAATGTTCTATTCCATAATACGCATTTCATCACCCAACTCTCAAATTCCCACTGGGCAGCAGGATATTAGTATTTGAATATTTATGACGGTGCTGAAGAAGAGTCAGCGATTGCATCCTCTGTGATAAAAGTAATATCAGGAACAGCCATTTCTTACGTATGATAAGCTTGCTTCCTACGCCCAGGACCCTTAGGGGGAAAATTCCATTAAAACAAATCAAATTAATAGACATGCATCTTGCCACACGATCAGCATTTATCATTTTTAAATTATTGTGTCATTCACTTCTATGAGGGAAATGCAGCCATTGTTATAGATCATCATCACAAGATCAGTGTCCCCAGCTTCAAAAATAGATGTCTCTTTTGGCTTCAAATTAATCTGCTAGCTGGAGTCTGGTATTACTTCAGTGTATTAGTATGAAAATATGTCCATGAATATTCATTCATGAGCGTGGACTTCTTAATTTAGATAGTTAGCTTTTTAGTATAGTTTCTTTCATTTTCCTTGGGCAGCCACTATCCGTTATCACCTCGCATTTATGCAGAAGCTTTCCTCTAAGGAGCCTAAAGTGCTGTAGTTTAATTGTCCAAAAGAAATGGTGTCAGGGTAGGGAGAAGGGAAGTAGAAAAATGTGTTTCCTGATTGTCTTAGGGAATTGGGAGATACTTAATTCTAATTCTGGCTTTGAGCCCAGACGGTGAGGCTGCGGCTACACCAGTGAGGTTGTGCGTGAGACTTCTAAATTTTACTTCCATGAGAACATGTACGTGGCTTTACATTTCAAGAAATTCACTGTTATTCCGTCTAAACCAGTGGTTCTCAACTGGGGGTGACTTTCTCCTCCCCTGCATCTGCCCCTATCTAAGGCAAATGTAGTAATGTCCAGAAATACTGTGTGTGGGGGGAGGGGTTGTGATATTGGCATCTAGTGCACTCAGACCGAGGATCTGCTAAACAGCTTACAGGGCGTGGAACAGCCTCCTACCAAAATGTCCAAATGTCAGTACTGCTGATGTCAAGAGACTGATCCAAGCCTTAATACCAAACATTCAATTTCTCTGGTATTTACAGAAGATGTCTAATGCCCGATAATAGTGTGGATGCCAAGTATAATTCTGAGTCTAGTGAAACCTCATTAGCAATAAGGAGAATTCCCAGACGTGGTATATAACTTGTACCTTTAATTCTGAAAACTAATCTTCTAAGAAATCATTGTCAGAAATAAAATCAGTCTGGACCCTCGGTTCCAGCCGTGAATCTAAAGTAATAAAGGAATTCTTTTCTAATTTCTACATTATCTGGAGTGTATGATCCCCACTCTTTCTGGAGTCAAGGGAAGTTTCTCCCTGAGGCTTCCACGTCAGGGTGGCAGTCTGCCTTCGCTTTGGGGTATGCCTTTGGCAGAAGAGAGACCACAAAAGTGTCAAATCCAACCTCCTGGTTCTATTATCCTTTTTCTCTGGCTCTGTAGGAGGGATAAAATCATTGGCAGGGCCAATACAACAGGGTGACCCCAGGAACAATCTCACAAAAGCAGCTCTTTGTTAGAAGATGGACTGAGTCTGTCTCTAGGAGCGAGGAGAGACAGATCCCACTCCCTTATTCCCTGACACTCTGAGGTTGTTTGTTATCTTGCAATGGCTCAACACAGGGAGGAGGGGCTTTGGGGGAGGACTAGTTTGGTACTGAACAGGTGTGCTCGCTTTCATCTCTATATAGGAGTTCCTACAAAAGCCCACGCGGAGGGGGTGAGGGAAATTCCCAGGTTGATAAAGCACTCCTTCCTTGCTAGGGAGTAGCGGTTGCTCAGGCTAGGATTACGATGGACTACCTGTCTTTATCCTTCCTCCCAGGTGGGGCAATGGCTCCAAGCAGCACCAAGGCAGGGAACACTTTCTCTCTAGAAAAGCTGGAGATCCAGCTCGGCGCCGGTGGCTCAAGTGGCTAAAGCACCAGCCACATACACCTAAGGTGGAGGGTTCGAATCCAGCCCAGGCCGCCAAACAACAATGACGGCTGCAACCAAAAAAAATAGCCGGGCGTTGTGGCGGGCGCCTGTGATCCCAGCTACTTGGGAGGCTGAGGCAGGAGACTCGCTTGAGCCCAGGAGTCGGAGGTTGCTGTGA
>NW_003852402.1:31743998-31749565 GCF_000181295.1 Otolemur garnettii | reverse complement strand
AAAAAAAAAAAAAAAAAGAAAAAAAGAAAAGCTGGAGATCCTAGGATTACCTAACAAGCTGAAAGCTGTAGTGGAAGCAAATCCATCTCAGCCTATGCATGAATCAGCACCAAGCTTTGACGTTATTGTTCCAAAGATAGTGGATTATTTGAAACAAATCCATAAGGTAAAGAAACTGGACAGAGCGTTCCACATAAATTAAACAAGCATCAGAAGAGCTTGTCTCAAAGCTTGCCTTTCTTTGCTGTCAAGACATAAAAGCAAACCATTTCTGCAGCACATTGTTAAGTGTGTTGAAAAATGGATTTTTTGTGACATTTGGCACAGTGGTTGGATGTAGATGAAGTCCCAAACTGAATATTCATCAAAAAAGATAAGGGCACTGGTTGTCCAGTGCTGGGACTACGAGATTGATGAAAGTCGGTCAGTTGGTTATATTGAATGGTCACTACAGACTTCCTGGAAAAAATGATGAAGATGCTGTGATTAAGCAGCCAAGTTTGTCAACAGAGACGGGGAATCCTTCTGCAAGACAGCGCTTCACTATGAGTCCCACAAACAACAGAGCTCTGACTACGGAGGCTGGCGTTGGAAACTGTCATCTACCATGTTCACCAGACCTTGTACCCACTGATGGCCACTTTTTTCAGGCCTTGGACCACTTCTTGTAAGAAAAAATATTCAATTCTCAACAGGCTGTGGAAAAGACCTTTTGCAATTTCATCACCGCTTACTCTCCTGGAGTCTTTGCTACTGGAATAAACAAGCTCCCCTTCAGATTGCAAAACTGCATCTATAGTTTAGATACATCCTTTGATTATTTGCAATCCTTGCTGTTTAAGGTATACCACATGAAGATTTTGACTCAAACACCTCGTTTCATACACCACACATGCACACAATGTGCTGCTCATGTGTATATGTGTGTATATATATATATATGTATGAATTCACAGATTGCTAGTCGTTTAGATAGTTCTGATTGACGTATGCTTCCTCCTATAAAGACAAGACTTTTTCTTTTTTTATAGATTAAGCTTCTGGTCCATAATCTTTCTTCTCTTAGATATATAATTTTAGAGTTAAAAGTCAAAATAAAGAAAACAGATTGGCAGCAAATTTTAATCATTCCGTAAGTAAAATGCCTGGTTCCAAATATGACTGATTTTTTTCTTCTGTGCATTAGATCTTATTCAAATGCGTGCTTTTCCAGTCACTTTTATTTGAAGTCATTTTCTTAGAGAATAAAAATTAAAACTATTTTTTTAAAAAATCCATAAGCTATGCATTAAATTGTGCCCCCTTCCCCCCCCCCCCGTTTATATGTTGATGGTCTAACTCCCAATGTGACTGTATTTAGAGATAGGGTCTTTAAGGATATAATGATGAAAATGAGGGTCATATGAGTAGGGTTCTAATCCAGTAGGACTGTCCTTGTTAGACAGAGATGACTCCAGGGGTGTGCTCACACACAGGAGATCAGGTGAGAACTCAGTGAAAAGGAGTTTGTCTCCAAGCCAGAAAGAGAGGCCTCGCCAGAAAATAAACCTGCTGCCCCTGCGATCTTGGACTTCAGGCCTTTAAAACTGTGAAAAGGAAATTGCTGTTATTTAAGCTGCCCATTCTGTTATGGAAGCTGAGACAAAGTAATATGCTGTGACAAGACTCCTATTCTCTTTATCTTCAACTATACAATCCAAACACTTATGCTTAATTCATCTTATAAAGGATGTACCTAGAAAAAGATAACAGAGATCTAGCCAAAGAATATAGCCTATTTCTCTATATTACCTGGCACAACACATCCATCCGGTGATCACCACTTTTCTTTTTCTTTACAAAAAAATGTACACTTGTATGTTAATGATTCTTTTTCATAATCCTTTTGCCATGGTTTTTAAATATTAAGTTCACCTAATAAGGAGAGTATGTATATATTTTTTATAAGTATACCATTATTTATCTGATATATTTCTCTAAATTGGCTTGTTCAACTTTAAGGGCACTTTATAACATTTAAGTTTTTTTTTTTTTAATTGTCCCAGACAATTAACATTTTGGCAAAGCTATTGGATTCTAATAGAAACGTCTACAATGACAATGATATCTGGCATATTTCTAAAATTTCTAAAATTATATCTCTTTGGAATATGTAAGTAGATCAGTGCTTAGAATCTAACTTATTCATCTAATTATTCATTTTTAAGGGGAATACCTTACTGGGAAACTTTGGAGCATATACATTAGATCGCCATGCTCTTTTCCCAGGTGCAACATTTCTCACAAATGAATGAATGAAGCTTAAGCATTTGGATTGTTCACGATCTTGCCATACAACATAGCTAATTCCTTCCTCTGGGAAAATAGAGAGGCAGAGGGCTATTGTCAAATTTTTTAAGAGCAGAGAAAATTCTCTTTTTTTATTCAGGGCGGGAAAGAGCAAAAGAAAGGATGAAGCAAAAGCAAAAATGAAGAATAATCTCTCTTAGTGCGATGCCCATAGCAATTGATGAGGCAGTCTTGCTAATGAGCTCCTTAGAGGTGGCGCGAACGAACCATATTAAACATTGTCAGAAGCAAACTAATCTTACGTCTTTGGCTAGAATTTTATTAGATTTTTTTTGACAAGGTATGACAAATGTGTCTCTATCTGTGGTGGTGTAGACTTCAACTTCCATAGGTTTGGGCAGCAGCTAGAGTAATGGAGTGAGGGATTTGTACAGCAACAATAATAATAGCTGCTATTAATTAAATCATACCTAGGTGCCAGGTATTGTACTAGGCATTTTTATAAAATTATTTCATGAAATATTTTTACCACCCCTAGGAATTGCAATACTTCTATTTTAAAGATAAATAAACCAGGGGAAAATAGGAAGTTAGTTACTGAGTTTGTTCTTCCTTTCCAATTCCTTGAGGTTAACATTAGGTTGTTTCTTTAAGATCTTCTGCAGACTTAAGTAGAGATGTCAGGATTTGAATTCACATTCACAATTCAGATTTTCAACCTGAAAATGACTTTAGTTGACAATAAACATGTCGATCAACAACTCTAATTGAGGCAATATTTGTACACTTGTGAGCAAGTTAAAGTTCTTGCTTCCCCAAAACAACTTTCTACATCAAAGTTTATTTCTCTAGAACTGAGAAAGTAATAATTTAAGGAATAAGAGAACCGTGGTCCTCTCTGAGGCAGAGCTATGAAAAACTTAAGGAGTTCTTTGTGTCTGAAAGACAAATCTTTGTGTATCGTTGCCTCCATCATTCAGAAGGATGCTATTGAAATAATATTTAATAAGTTATTTATCAGGAATGACTCATTATTTGTCAATATCATATCCACCTGCTTGATTTATTACATTTTTAGATTCTAGGATTGGCCTTCTCATAGATAGTTAACTGAAAAAGGAAGCAGAACACTATTAAAATTGACTTCGTATGAAATTTATTTATGTCATGAAGGCCTATTATAACTTGGAGTCTGTCTTATTATCTAACCTTATTTCCATTCATTCTCCCATAAATGCACTTTTATTCCTACACAACTGAACTGCTTGGAGCTCCTCAAATATGCCATATTTTTTATTGTTCCTTCACTCCTTACTCAATCTTTTCCCTTGCTCTGGGGCAAGCAACTCCCATACATCAGCCTGGATATATCTCCAGCCTCATGCAATGATTTAACTCCTATAGAACACCTTTCTTGGGCAGTGCCTGTGGCTCAAAGGAATAGGGCACTGGCCCCATATACCAGACATGGCGGGTTCAAACCCAGCCCTGGCCAAAAACTGCAAAAAAAAAAAAAAAAAGAATACCTTTCTTGATCCTTCCACCTGCTTTGTGCTATTTTTGTTTAATTACCATCTTTGTGATCTTGCAAAACTGCATGCATACCTCTATCATAGAATAGATAGGCATGGAGTATCATTAACTTTTGCCTCCTCCTCATTTCACTGACTGATTTTAAAGGTTAACTATTGCCATGATAATGCTGCATTACAGACTATCCCCAAACTCAGTAACCTACAATAACATTTATTCTCCTGGCCAGGGACTTAGGTTGTTTTTATTTTAATTATTATTTTTTTGAGGCAAAGTTTCATTCTGTTGACCAGGCTCGAGTGCTATAGCATCATAGCTCACAGCAACATCAAACTCCTAGACTCAAGCAATCCTCTGGCCTTAGCCTCCCCAGTATCTGGAACTAGAGGCACCTGCCACAACACCTGGCTAACTTCTCTATTTTTAGTAGAGATGGGGGTTTCATCTTTCTCAGGCTGGCCTCAAATTCCTGAACTCAAGTGATCCACCTGCCGTGACCTCCCAGAGTGCAAGGATTAGGGGTGTGAGCCACCACGCTGGTCCTGTTTTAACTTGTTTATGAGACTCTCAGATGAACAGCATAAGTCCAGGCACAAATTTTGTATTTCGGGATCCTGAATTTGTTTTGGATTCAGTTTCTCTATATGTTTTCTATTGGGATTGAAGCTACAACAGCATTTGCTACTTGGGCAACAGAATTGGGAAATATTTATGTGGGAAGAAGTGAGACAAAATTGAGGGGCTGAATCCCCCTGGCAAGGACGAAGGAGCACAGAGGGTGGGAAAGCCAAATGGTGCCTACAGTTTCATCCAGGTCAGGTCTGTGGTGATAGGAAGCGACCCCAAGGGCATTGGTAGCCTGTGTTTCATCCTCAGCAAGGTCCCACTTCACTGGTGGCAGCAACTTTTGGGCTTGTGAGGGTAGAAGAGCTCTCCTATAGCTGAGGACCCCAGTGACCGCCGGAGATGTAGAGGAGGGAGAAATAAACCTCTCCATCTACCCTTCTCGCTGCACTCCAAGGTTGATCTCTGCTTATACCCTCCTCCTTTGTGTTCTTTTCCACACTTTTTTCTTGTGAAATGTCTGGTTGTTTACTTCTGGCAACTTCTTCCCTTCATTGCAGCCATTGCTCCAAGTCAGAGCCTACAACCTTTTCCTCCTCTCCTGCTCAGAATTCTTTATGTTCCAGTCTTGATGTAGAATTTTTTATTAGATCAGAATTGTGTACATTACTGCACTTATGGGGTAAAATGTGCTGATTTTATATACAATTTGGAATGCTTACATCAAACTGGTTAACATAGCCTATGCATATTGCAAGGGTACATATCTATTAAGAGTAGAGTACAAATATCTTAACACAACAATTAAATAAGGGAGGTGAAGGCTATGTTGATATAGAATTTGTCTCCCTTGTCATTTTCTCTTGAAAACTCTTACAGCTAACATTTTTAATCTACCATTGTTCAAGTTCAAAGATGCTACCACTATTATTATTTTTGGATGTGGTGTATCTTTATTTTGTTCAGAAATTTTTCATGGTGTTGACAATGATCATTAGCTTTTTTTTTTTTTTTTTTTTTTTTTATTTTTTCATTAAGGTATATACATTTGTTTTGGGACATAATGCTACGGAGCACTTAATAGACAGAGTTCAAATATATCCCTCCCTACACACATAAAGAGCCTCCTTTACCATCAGCCTCCCACCTCAGAATAGTACATTTGTTATAACTAAAGAGCT
>NW_003852402.1:31648197-31743978 GCF_000181295.1 Otolemur garnettii | reverse complement strand
TTCAGAAATTTTTCATGGTGTTGACAATGATCATTTTTTTTTTTTTTTTTTTTTTTTTTTTGAAGTTATGACTTTACTTTTTAGAGCAGGTTTAGGTTCATAGTAAAAGTGAACAGAAATTATAGAGAGTTCAAATATATCCCTCCCTACACACATAAAGAGCCTCCTTTACCATCAGCCTCCCACCTCAGAATAGTACATTTGTTATAACTAAAGAGCTGATAGTCCATAGCTTATAGTTTACATTAGAGTTCACTCTGGATATTATACTTTTAGAAGTTCTGAAAAAAGTATGATGATCTGTATCCATCATGATAATATATATAATAGTTTCACTGTTCTAAAAATCCTGTGTGGTCTACCTATTAATTCCTCCCTTCCCCAAACTTGGGCAGCCACTTACCCTTTTTCTTTTCTTTTTCTCTTTCTCTCTTTCTCTCTTTCTCTCTTTCTCTCCTTCCTTCATTCCTTCCTTCCTTCCTTCCTTCCTTCCTTCCTTCCTTCCTTCCTTCCTTCCTTTGACAGACTCTCACTTTGTCACCCTTGATAGAATGCTGTGTGGTCATAGCTCACAGCAACCTAAAATTCTTGGGCTCAAATGATCCTCTTGCCTCAGCCTTTCAAGTACAGGGACTACAGGTGCCTGCTACAAAGCCCACCTAATTTTAGAGACAGTGTCTCACTCTTGCTCAGGCTGATCTTAAACTCCTCAGTTTAGGCAATCTACCACCTGGGTCTCTCAGAGTTCTAGGATTATAGGTGTGAGCCACTGCACCCAGCCACTTATCTTTTTATTGTCTTCATAGTTTTTCCTTTTGTGGCATGTCATGTAGTTGGAATCATACAGTATTTGGGTAAATACCAAAGAGCATGATGCTTGAACTAAAGTTCAGAGTTATGTTCTCTGATATTAAAATTGATCGCAAATATGTATCTCTTACATAAAATCGCCAACTTTTTTTTCTTTTTCCTCAATCTATAATGAGATTTCACATACTTTGTGTTTGAAAATGTCTTTTCACAGAAATAGGTAGTGCCAAATATTGATAATAATTGAACCATTTTGGAAACTTACTTTGGTTACAGGCTCATTTTTATTCTGCTGTGATTAAATATCTCATTTGAAATGTTTAAGTATTTATGACTGCTGCTTTCTTGGGGTTACTTTAGAGATACTTGGAGATACTTTGGAGTATCTTGGAGATACTTTGATGGTTGCTTAGTGTAATAATATTGATGTATATTTTATTTTTTAGCACAGCTATAATGTCCTTGAATAATGAACACAATGTTTTGCCTTCTACTTTGATAGCTCAAACACTAATTTGATTTCATACTCTACTGTGTCTAAATATCAAGGCATTTCAAGTCTACTTTGCTTCACCTGCTATGATATGATGCTCATGGATAAGTGTTAAAAAATAAAAAGTCTCAATACAGCAATATATGTAACACTCACAAAGCTTTGGCTTATGATTTGAATTTCATCTCAGTTTCTCATGTCAGACACTTTGTTATTCTTTATTTTTTCCATTTATTTAAAACTATAAAAATTATTCTGTTACAGGTTAAACACGAAAAACAAATGTGGCCAAAACCAAAATAATCAGAAGGAAAGAAAATACAAAATAAGTTAGGTTATCTTCATGCCCAGTTTAAAGTACATACACATTTTATCCTTCTTTAAAGCAATACTTTCACTGCGTTTAAACAGTTTAATCTGGCAATTGTTTTTAATGCACAGATGAAGTATAGTTTTATTATTGGTTTGTGTTTTTAAAAAATGAAGATAAACCCACAAGTTTTCTAATATCTTTGCTGGCATTCTTTCTGACAGCAAAGACTGTCTATTCTAGACTCCTGTCATTTTGTTTGAAGTGCAGCTTTTAGAAAGTCCTTCTCTCCACACCCTGTCCAATATTTGTCATCAATTATCTTTTTTAGTGACAATTTTGATAGTCCTAAGGGGTGATATCTAATAGTGATTTCAATTTGCATTTCTCTGATGAATTGCTATGTTAAGGTCTCATATACTTGTTGACTATTTTTATGTCTTAGAGAAATATTTATTCAAACTCTGTGACCATTTTTTAAATTGAGTTACTCATTTTCCTGTTATTGAGATGTCAGAGTTCTTTATATACCAGACAGATTATTTGAAAATATTTTTTTCCAGTCTGCAGGTTGCCTTTTTATTTTGTTGATTGTTTGCTGTGCTATGCAGAAGCTTTTTAGCTTCAAGCTTTTTAGCTTTACATAGTCAGATTTATTTATCTATGATGTAGTAGCCTGTGCTTTTGGTGTGGTATCCAAAAAAATCATTGCCAAGGAAAATCCCAAGGAGCTTTCCCCCTATATAATCTTCTAGAGGTTATGGGATTTGGGGACTTACTTGCAGATCTTCTATTCATTTTTAGTTTATTTTTGTGTGTGGTGTAAGACAAGGGTCCACTGTTAAGTTTCTCCTCATGAATATCTGTTTTCCAGCACCATTTATTAAAAAGATTGTCCATTCCCTGTTTTGTCCTCTTATTTTTCTTGTCAAATATTAGTTTGTATTTAACCCTGAACCCTCTAACTATCCCATTGGTCTATGTTTTTGTTTTATGCAGTCATCATATTGTTTTCATTACCTTATCTTTGCAATATAATTTTATTTTATTTTATTATCATTTTTTTTTTTTAGAGACAGAGTCTCATTTTGTCACCCTCGGTAGAGTGCTGTGATGTCACAACTCACAGCAACCTCCAGCTCTTGGGCTTAGGTGATCTCTTGCCTCAGCCTCCAGAGTAGCTGGGACTATAGGCACCTGCCACAACACCGAGCTATTTTTGTTGTTGTTGTTGCAGTTTGGCCAGGGCTGGGCCCGAACCCACCACCCTTGGTATATGAGGCTGGTGCCCTACTCACTGAGCCACAGGCACCACCCTGTAATATAATTTTAAATTATAAAATTAATGATGCCTCCAACTTTTTTCTTTTTCCTCAATATAGCTTTGGCTAGATCATTCAGGATTTTTGTTTTATTTTGTTGTGTTTTGTTTTGATTTTGTGTATGTGTGGTTTCATACAAATTTTAAGATTGTATTTTTATTTATTTATTTATTGTTTGGGATTCATCGAAGGTACAAAGAATCAGGTTATACTGATTGCAATTGTTAGGTAAATTCCCTCTTGTAATTGTGTTCTGCCCCCAAGAATTGTACCATACATCATGACCTCCAACACCCTCCCTCCTCCCCAGTCCCCATTCCCTCATTCCCCTACTCCCCGCTTTGTATTAGATCATCCATACATTTTTATATGAGAATTGAGAACATTGTCTTCATATGAGAATTGAGCACATTGGATTCTTGCTTCTCCATTCTTCCAATGCTTTACTGAAACTAATACAACCTTTTTGGAAGGAAATATGGAGAATCCTCAAAGAACTGAAATTAGACCTCCCATTTGATCCTGCTATCTCATTACTAGGCATCTATCCAGAAGAAAAAATATCATTTCATCATAAACACATATGTACTAGATTGTTTATCACAGTCCAATTTACGATCACCAAAATGTAGAAACAACCTAGGTGCCCACCACTCCAGGAATGGATTACTAACCTGGGTTATATGTACACAATGGAATACTATGCAACCACTAAAAAAGATGGACTTTACATCTTTTGTTTTATCTGGGATAAAGGTGAAACACATTCTTCTAAGACTGTATTTTTATTTCCGTGAATAATGCCATTGGAATATTAACGGGGATTGTGTTAAATATGTATGTTTAGGGATAGTATAATAATCTTAGTTCTTTGATTCCAAGAGGATGAGGTATCTATGCCATAAATGGGAAATGAGATTAATATGACTATTGTGGAAATCAATATGGATGTCCCTGAAGAAATTATAAATAGAACTATCATATGAGCCATATTAACCACCAACTGTTCTTCTAGGTATAAACACAAGGACACAATCACCTCATAGAGGTATTTATATCCTTGTGTTCATTGTAGTATTATTCACGGCAGTGAAGATTTGGAAATAATCTAAGTCCCTATGGAAAAGTTAATAAAGAAAATGTGGTATATATACATCACGAGATAGTATTCAGTTTTAAAAATGAAGGAGATGCTCCCATTTGCCATCTCATAGATACACCTAGAGGTCACTGGGCCAAGTAAACTAAGCAAGACACACAAAAATATATTGCATGCTATCACTTATATATGGAATCTTAAAAAAAGGTCAAATGTACAGAGACAGAGAATAAAATAGTGATTACAAGGGGCAGAGGAAATGGGAGAAGAAGGATCTAAATCAAAATATATAAAGTATCAAATATAAGAATTTCATTTGAAAGAATTCACAGATAATACAGGATGAACAAGTCTAGAGATCTAATGTACAGCATTAGAGCTATAGTTAATAAAATTATATTACATTAGGGATTTTGTTAAATAAGTAGATTTTAGTTGGTCTTCCCCCCAGGAAAGGAATTATGTGAGATGATGGATAAGTTAAATAAAGTTAAATAAGTTAAATAAGTTATTTACTATCTGTATGTAATCCCATAACATCATGTTGTAAATATTAAATATAAAAAATAATTTTTAAGTCCTTTAGGTAGTTTTCAACTTTTGCTTGCCTTTGTTTGTCTGCATTCTATTCTTTTTTCTTTCTTTCCTTTTTTTGTTGTTGGGGATTCATTGAGGGTACAAAAAATCAGGTTACATTGATTGCATTTGTTAGGTAAAGTCCCTCTTATAATTGTGCCCCATCCCAAAAAGTTGTGTCACACATCATGATCCTCCCAGCCCCCTCCCTCTTTCCCTCTTTGTTCTCCCTTTCCCCCACCCTCACCCCTCATCATATACTAGGTCATTAATTGTCCTCATATCAAAATTGAGTACATAGGATTCATGCTTCTCCATTTGTGTTATGCTTTACTAAGAAAAAGATGTTCTACTTCCATTCAGGTTAACACAAAGGATGTAAAGTCTCCATCTTTTTTAATGGCTGAATAGTATTCCATACATATACCACAGCTTGTTAATCCATTCCTGGGTTAGTGGGCATTTAGGCTGTTTCCATATTTTGGCTATTATAAATTTAGCTGCAATAAACAATCTAATGCAAGTGTCCTTATGGTAAAAGTATTTTTTTCTCTTCTGGGTAGATGCCTAGTAATGGTATTGCAGAATCAAATGGGAGGTATAGTTTGAGTTCTTTAAGGGTTCTCCATACTTCCTTCCAGAAAGTTTGTATTAGTTTGCAGTCCCACCTGCAGTGTAAAAATGTTCCCTTCTCTCCACATACATGCCAGCATCTGCAGTTTTTAGATTTGTGTGTGGGCCATTCTCACTGGGGTTAGATAGCTCAGTGTGGTTTTGATTGGCATTTCTCTATTAGGGATGATGAATATTTTTTCATATGTTTGTTAGCCATTTGTCTATCTTCTTTATAGAAGGTTCTATTCATCTCTCTTACCCAGTGATAGAAGGAATTCTTGGCTCTTTTCATGTTGATTAATTTGAGTTCAATGTAGATTCTAGTTATCAATCTTTTGTCCAATTCAAAATACGCAAATATTCTTTCCCATTGTGTATATTGTCTATGTATTTTGGTTGTTGTTTCCTTAGCTGTACAGAATCTTTTCAGTTTAATTAAGTCCCTTTGTTTATTTTTGTTGTTGTTGTAACATCCATGGAAGTCTTCTTCATAAAATCTTTCCCCAGGCAGATATCTTCAAGTGTTTTTCCCATGCTTTCTTTGAGGATTTTCTCATTCCACGTCTTAAAATGCTTATACTTCCTAAAACAATCTACAGAATCAATGCATCCCTATTAAAATACCAACATCATACTTTCAAGATTTTGAAAAATAATTTTTCATTTTTTATGGAACTAAAAACAAAACTCTATATAGCTAAGGCAATTCTTAGTAATAAAAACAAAGCTGGGGACATCAGCATACCAGACTTTAGACTGTATTATAAGGCCATAGTGATGAAAACAGCATAGTATTGGGACAAAAATAGAGACATAGACATTTGGAACTGAATAGAAAACAAGGAGATGAAAATAAAATAGCATCTTATAGCCACCTAATCTTTGATAAACCAAACAAGAACATACACTGGGGAAAAGAATCCCTGTTCAATAAATGGTGCTAGGAGAACTGGGTATCCACATGTAAAAGACTGAAACTGGACCCCCACCTTTCTCCACTCACAAAAATTAATTCAAGATGGATATTTTGTGTTTATTCTTAAGGAATGATTTTGCTGGATATATTTCAAAAGTTGTTCTCACACACTATGGAGAAAATGTTTTCTTTCCCTCTGGTCAGCCACTGAGGGTTATTGAAATTATTTTTTATGATTCTCAAAGGCCTTCTTCCGTCAAAATATTAAATACTAAGCTAGAGTATATTCAATAACTAAGATTAAAAATTGCCTAACCCTTAGATAGACCTATGAGGATATCTAAATTAAATATTGTCTGCAATGTTTTTAATATTCTACAGTGCATATGCCTCCATTTAAAATTTGGCAATATTTTAGATCTGAGCTATAGAGAAACTCAAAGTTATAATAAAATCTTCAAAGTTATCAATATTGCTGAATGTTTAATTTTTATACTCTGGATAAGAAATGATAACATATTACTATTTATAATGCTTTCACTTGTGCATTCGCATACAAATATGATGTAAGTTGATTACTAAAATTAAAATATTACAACATTTTCAGATATATTTTTCCACTTTATTCTGGCAATAGTTCTATTCATTATATAGCTGTGATGGATTGTATTTTTTAAAAATTGCAATTATACCTCCAACACAAATGTTCCTTTTACACAGTGACTTTGACAGTGGGGTTCATGTTCCCTGCTCATGAATTTGAGGGTGCTTGTGATTATGAGAGATGTGACATTATATGATTTCTGAGGTTAGGACATGAATTCATTACAGCTTCTGCCTAGGTACCTGTGGATTCTTTGTCTTGGATCCTAACCAGCATGCTGCAAGGAAGTTGAGCAGTCATGTGGATACCCATTGGTGAGTATTTCTACTGAGCCCCCAATTAAGATTCTAGATGACACTCAATGTCAACCACAAGATACAAGAGGCAGGGGGCCTTCAGATGCATTCAGGTAGAGCTATTGAATCACTCCTACCTTTTGATGTCCTGTAAAACAGAGACGAGCTGTTTTCACTGCACCTTCCCTTAACGTAGTTTGTTCCACTGTCATAGAGAACTAGAAGACTCAATATTTTACCAATTGAAACTCATATGGTCTGAATTTTAGAAAAATAAATTCATTGTATTTTCAAAAGTCACACAGACACTGAGTAAAAATGTAGAACTCAAACTGTGATTACTATATGTGAAAGTTATTCAAGCCTTATGTATATTAAAATTATTTAATTTCATATGGAACCCTAAAAGATACATACTGCTATTGTATCTGATTAACTGATGACAAATGTGGGATTCAGAGCAGTTAACACAATTGCCCACAGTTAATTAATACTTGGCACCTTGTAGCCATATGCAAACCTGGTACCTCACTCTCAAACATGTTATCTTAGCCATCATGTGATCTAGCTTGCTCTGTAATCTTCTTGATAACTCTACAATTGCAAGGGTTTGAAAGAGGAAATGAGTTATACACTCCAAAGTAGGGGTTCAGTGGTCAAGACAATGTCACAAGTTCTCTCTGCAGACAAAGACATATATACACACAAACGTGCACATTTCTCAGAGGATTATAGACTCCCTTGAAGTCAATAGATTTAAATGTACCAACCAATGTGAGAAACCTTGGAGTCTTTTCCTTATACCATAAATGGAACTCTAGATTTCTAGTTACTATAGGCAACATAAGGAAATGTATACTTTAATGACTCAAAAATAAAGAAATTACAAATTATTTTAAGTGAAGTGAGGATAAAGTGAAAATCAATTTAGCTTCATCAAGTTACATTAGGTTCCCAACCCACATAATCATTATTATAGTAATGGCTACCTGGTTGGAATCTTGGTTATTCTCATTAATTGCCTGTGTAAATTTGGAAAATTTGTTTGATATCTCCAGGTTTGCTGTATGTAAATTGGGGACTATAGCCCTGCAAATTTTATTGTGGTCCCAGAAGAATGAAACATTCTCCTTTTTCCACAATATGTGTATTTCAGGTATGCCCTTTCATAATTTTCCTAGCACTAATTCCTTCTCTTTATTGAAGAATTGGCATCCTGTGTTAATTATATATCTATTGGACTAAATCTTGAGCCAAAGATTGATATTTATCAGAACTCAAGTAATGAACTAACAACTAATATGTTTAAATAAACACAATTAGACAATACAGGTGTTTTTCAAAAAAACCTTGATGTTTGCAGCTAAGCAAACAAGTTTTAGAGTAAGGCTACCTGGTTGGAATCTTGGCTGTTCTCATTAACTGCCTGTGTAAATTTGGAAAATTTGTTTAATATCTCCAGGTTTGTCGTATGTAAATTGGGGACTATAGCACTAAAAATTTTACTGTGGTCCCAGAACATATTGAACAATCTTAATTTATGTAAAATTTCTGTTATGAAACCTAGGTGTCATAATCCACTTGAGCTGCTATAACAAAATAACATAGACTGGTATCTCAGAAACAGCAGGAATTTATTTCTCCCAGTTCTGGTGGTTGGGAAGACCAATACTAAAGCGCTGATAGATTTTGTGACTGGTGAGAATTTTATTTCTGGTTCCAGCTGCGTCCTCTCATGGGTGAATGGAGACTTCTCATGAGGGCACTGACCTGATCCATGAAGGCTCCACTTTCATAATTTAATAATTTCCCAAAACTCCCCCTTACTAATGCATCAGGGGTGAAGTTTCAACATATAAATTTGAAGGTGACACAAATACAGGCAAATAATAAGTTGTCAATGAACAATGAATGGTAGCTAAGTCATGCACTTGTGTGTCTCCAAGTAGGCTTGTAAAATATATTTATTTTCAGGCAACTTCACAAATATTGCTCTTCATCTATAAATGTGGGTTTAGTTTCTTTATTTTTTAATATTAAGATTCAGTGCATACTTTAGGGCAGTCTTAAGAACTTACCCAAGTCTTTTGTTTTTGTCAGATCCTTTAAGCGAAGAAAAAAGAAATAGAGTTAAAGTAGATTATAAAGGCATCCTTCTTGTGAGGGAGACAGATCAAATGTAATGCAGAACAACTATATCAAAACTAGCAATTAAATGTTTGTTAGTTATCACTATACCACTGATAAACTGTAAACCAGCAATAGGAGGTCTATGTGGATGTGCAGATAGGGTAAGACACCAACTGTAAATCTATAGCATATGTAGAATACTCTGGTAGAGAAAAAATTATCTAGAAACATAAGGATGCCTAGGTAAACATACACATATTTGGGAAACATCTCATCTTCAACTGCCAATTCAATCTGATATAAGTAAGAATATTATTCTAACACCTCCAAGTTAAATGCATTACACTTGTCTGTCTCAGCTCCTGGCTAATTCAATCATAGCACATAGATTTTTTTTCATCAGTTTTTAATTTGCTTAATTTTTGTGAGCTGCTGGTTTAGAAAATTTCCCATTTTTCAACCCTAAGACTGTAGGAATAAGGCCATGCGCTATTCTTTCTCTGTGTCATTTTCATTTCAATATAGATTTTATGGTTCATTACCTGTCAATCAGTTGTAAATGGCGCAGTATTCATTTTATCATGTTCTGTAAAATTGTTTTATGCTTCCTTCGATGTCTTACATTCCTTCTAGACTGAGCCCTATTTATTTCTCTACGAGCCGTAGCCATCTGTAGCTGCGCACATTAGAACACGTATTTATTTTAGTGAAGGCAATATTTTGCTTTATGTGGCATATTCATTCGGGATATTTATTCAAGCAAGTGAATCCAGAGGAAGCAGCACAGCACAAATGCTTCATCTGTGACAAGCCATTTTATACTCTACATTTTTACTTTTCTCTAACATTCAGGTATACAATTTAAAATAGATTTTAAAGTCCAGACACCATGTAATTTCTTTGCTCAGTTCTTCCTAATCTCATAAAGTTACGTGATTAACATTCAAAGAACTGGGGCAAACAAATGGAAATTTTTAGTCTCTATGTTTTCACATAGATTAACATTTAAATATGTTACAAAAGAAAAATGATGATTTCTTTTTCAAATTAGAAGACATTCTTTTCGACATAAGTTTGTTCCCCTTTGCCACTGTTCCGTGGTTTGTTTCATTTGAAACTTCCTCTTCATTAAATGCATATCAGCTTCGTGTCTTATCTTTAAACTGTGAAATAATAGTCTTCTAAGGTTATACTAAAAGATCTAGATATCTAGATATATTATAAATCAGTCGAGAAAATTTAGAAAAATGTCCCTTTGGAGAGAAGTAGGATAGGTTCAGTTTTACTGAGAGAACTGTGTTTTAGCTTTTTACCTAGTAAATAATACAAGAAATAATTTAAGAAGGTCACACTTAAGGTACTCTTTTTTTTTTTTTTTTTTGGCCAGGGTTGGGTTTGAACCCACCACCCCCAGTATATAGGACCAGCACCCTACTCCTTAAGCCACAGGCACCACCCTATGGTACTCTTTCTTAAAACATCCCCCCAGAGAGATGTTCTATAATCATATTTGGAAACTAATTTTAACTAAAAATTATTATAATTTTTTTGGAGTGTGATTGTAAATCTACTCTATAGAAAAACAAACAAAATCTTGACTCACAACTTTGGCTAATATCTTTAGTGTAAATTTTCCAAGAACTGTCACTTTAAAAAAAATCAACATTTAGGTAATGGGTTCTTTTGTACTGAATAGCCAGCTTAGCATAGCACTGCTTTGTACTATCTAAGCTAAATTTATTTTCAGTTTACATTTACATGTCTTTATTTTTCCTTTTATTTATTCATTTATTGATTTTTATTAAGTCAGCTGTGTACAATAATGCATTTATGGGGTACAATGTGCTGGTTTTATATACAATTTGAAATACTTGCAACAAACTGGTTAACATAACCTTCACCACACTTTCTTAATTATTGTGTTAAGACATTTATACGCTACAATTAGTAGATTTGGCAGGTACCCTTGTAAAATGCACCATTTACATTAATTTCTTTTTCTCAATGTTTTCTCCAAGGAAATAAAACATTTTTTTCATCACTCCAGGGGTCTTTAGCCTTTTCTTCAAGAAATATGTAATTTTTCTTCCATAATTCATATAACAGATTATCTCTTAAACATCTTTGCTCTAAACATTGTAACCATATTTGCCATCATCACTTGCTTTTTCTCACTTCAAATAAATTGGATGGCCGTTTGAACTTCCTAGCCCATAATTTTCTCTACTATGAAAGTTTATTACCAGGCTTACTATTTCCCTGAAATCATTCCAGATAGCTACAGGTATTCGATTTACCAAGGCACTTCAGGAATTTCATTCCTCATTACTTCTTTACCCTTTAAAAATACATAGCACTTTTGGGACGGTGCCTGTGGCTCAAAGGAGTAAGGTGCCTGCCCGGGTGGGTTGAAACCCAACCCTGGCCAAAAACCACACACATACACACACACAAAAAAAAAAAAGAAAGAAAGAAAGAAAAAGAAAAATACATAGCACTTTTGTCTCTGAATGCAACTAGTTTATTTTCCCAACTTTTTTTTTATATTTATGCATAACAAAAATTAAATTGTTTGGGGGGAGCTTTTGTATATTGAAAGAGCATTTTGTGCTGATATGATATATGCTTATACCTGTCTCCGTATGATTTTAATCTATTTTGTTTTCTCTTCAGATGAAAACTTCTTAAAGCACACAGTTTATTTTGCTTTTCAAAATTCTCTATTATAAACTATTTTTAAGTTCCCCAGAAAATTAAATAAACTTTCCAAATAAAACCTTTGATTTAGCTTCCTGGAACTCTGAATATACTGTTTTCCTAATTAATTATCTTGGAATTTATCTTGATAATATACATCTAGAAAAGAGTAATGCACAATTAATACCGATGGAACAACTAAGTAATATCACATTTCTTTATTTCTTATTCCAAACATGTGAAATAGAATGTATGAAATATATTTTATGGAATTTTATCTTGCCAAAAGTTGATTTTTTTTTTGTTTATTTTTACAAACAAAATGTTTTCTCTTTGAATAAAAGCTCTTTCTGTAAAAGCACCTTGAAAAACCACTGGCCTAAAATATGTGATTGACAGTAATTATCCCCAGCCCGGGCCCGCCAAACAACAATGATGGCTGCAACCAAAAAAAAAATGTTCCGGCATTGTGGTGGGTGCCTGTAGTCCCAGCTACTTGGGAGGCTGAGGCAGGAGACTCGCTTGAGCCCAGGAGTTGGAGATTGCTGTGAGCTGTGATGCCATAGCACTCTACCCAGGGAATAGCTTGAGGCTCTGTCTCAAAAAAAAAAAAAAAAAAGAATATGGTAAATGCAAATGGTATAAGCATTAGGAAAAAAGTTTTGAGTTAGGAGAGATGCCAAAGGTATTTGGAAGCTCTTAACCTAGGATAAATTATAATCACAACCACAGAAACCAAGATTATCACATGCTCATGTGTTGCCGTAAGGGTCTCATGGAAAAGCGATGTCGCGGAGCATAAGCACGCTTATTGAAATTGTGTTTTAAATAAAGGTGACCATCTGCTTGCTCAGGCAAAATGGCGAGCTTCTTTTTTGCAGTTGGTTTATATAGGGAATTTTGTACATACAACAATGACCTCATTGATCCAATTAAACATCATGTGACATCTGATAATCCACTCAACATACACATTTTAACATAAGCCAATCTTAATGGAGAACATGTTGTTAGCCATTACTTCTTTGTTCTTATCTGATGAAGACTGAGGCTATGGAGGAACAGGGTAGATTGAATACTTGCCCTTGCTGACCTTGCTTTTGGGAGGCTGTTACTTGAATCTTTAAGCAAGGCATAAAGAAACTTCTTGGGCATACAGGAATTTGTGTATAAACCTCTGCTCTCATGTAGGCCTTAAGTCAGGGGGTTTTTGCTGGAGCCTTTTATAAGGAATTCTTAGGCTGGACTTCTCAAGAGCCTTTCATGAGCCCAAGTTTCATCTGTGCCATTAGATAGCTGTATGCATTGGGTACATTCCTGTTCTCTTGAGGTCCCCAAGCATATTTCCATTCCTGGACCCATCAGCAAGCAATCTTCATCACTTACCCCAGATCAGGAAAGGTTAATCCATTCCCAACCCTGTCAGCAAGAGACCTTCGTCACTTACCACAGATCAGGAAAGGTTACTGATGGGTATCTGGCCAGTTTTCCAAAGGGCTTTTTCATTGGCCTTATAAAGTCAACCTTAATTCCTTAACACAGTCTGGAAATGCTGTTCCAGCCAAAGACTTGGTCATATTAGGCCCGCAACTAACCTGGCCACATGGGATTCTGCCTCAGTTTCTCACAAGTATGCCTGCACAAAGTCTTTTCACTGCTCTCTCAAACAGCGTTTTTGGTCAGAGGAATATAGGTGTTTCACCTATACTCATGTCTTTGGAATGAGCCATTCTCTTGGATCCATAGGATCCATATAGAAAGACAGTAGCAGTGCATTTCAGCAGGTGGTGCAGGAAAGACATCATGCCAAAAGTTTCAGGGGAAGGCCCCGAGACTTAACAGTGTGAAGAAACAATCAAATGAACATTTTTTTTTTCTCCTACAAAAGAACTTATAGAGCTATGAGGACAAAAAAGTATATGGATCCTACCAATCTGATTTCAAATCGGGGGACCATCATTAAATAACTGTGTGATCTAGGTAAGGTTGCTAGATAAAGTATGGGTAATCAATTTGAATTTCCAATAACCAGTGGAAAATTATTTAGTGCAAGAATGTCTCAACTATTACCTGGAATATACTTATACTAAAAAGTCATTGTACAAATGAAATTCAAATTTAGCTAGTTATCTTGTATTTTTATCTGATAAATCTGGCAATCCTAGAACTCGGAAAATTATGCAGTATTTCTAAGTCTGACTTATCTCATCTGTAATAGAGTGACAGGAATAATGCAATTTGGGCAGAAATTGTGAGGATAAGCACACACATGTGCACACAGATGTACAAAGACTTCATGTTATACATAAAAGTATTTGGACAATACCAGATGCAAGGGAATCCTTCTAATTCTTTTTTTTCTTTTTGAACATGTGATATATTTTATTCACTTATTAAGAGCTCATAAACCAATAAACTACTGATAAAATTATGTGTACAGAACTATTCAACAAAACATACATTGATTTTTTAAATGTGTAAAAATATGCTCAAATTCAATCATAAGAATGAAAATAAAAATTAAAACAATACTATTTTAGCTACATTGTATTGATAAGAATCATTGGAATCCCTCATTTTCATACATTGTGTAAGAACTTAAATTGGAACAATCTCTTAAGAGAATAATTTGACAAAATATATCAACATAAAATTATGCTTCAATTCAGAAATTCTACTTTAGGAATTTATCCAAAAGTATACGTATGCCAGTGTTATTTATTGCAGCATTATTTGTGTTAGCAAAATAATAGAATGACCTAGATGTCTATATGGCACATTCAGAGAGTGAAATGTCATGTGGACAAGTAAAAGTATTTTCTATAAAACTGAATAATTTTTGATACATATTATTAAGTGAAGAAAGCTGATGAGAAGAGTATCAGTGCTTAATACCTGTTAAGCCTGCTGTAGACACTAGAGATTTCACATAGTGAGTGAAACAGAGTTCCTTTCCTCAAGTAGCTTATTTTTTCTTCTTATTTTTTTCCAAAGTCTCAAAAAATAGACAACTAATATTTATAAATAAAAGTAAAAGACAATTTCAAAAAACAGATCATGCCAAATCTTATAGACAATAGAAAAAGAAGAAATACTTCAAAATCATTCTACTTAATCTGGATACACCTGATATTTAATTGGAGAAAATATATTATTATAAAGAGGAAATTACAAACATATTCCACTTATAAATGAGGATGTAATATCCTAAACAACATAGCACAACATAGCACTAATTTCCTTATGGAGGCCTCATCCTCATGACTTCATCGAAATATAATTCTCTCTCAAGACCCCACCTCCAAATAATAAATACATTGGGAGTTATGGCTTAAATATGTGAACTTGTGGGAAACACAATTATTTAATCTCTTAACAGAGGATATTTTTAGTCAATGACTGAACGTAAATAAAGGTAGTCAAAATTTTCAGTTTGATCTCTTCTTAAAAGAAAGTCACACAAGAAATCTTGTAAAAAAGTGAATGCTAGATATTACCCATTCTTTTACTGCAACCCTCTTGCAAAAAAGAGGAAGAATGTTTCTGCTTGGTATATATTTGCTGACTCAATGCAGGCATATCAGCATGTAAGTATAAATGGGTAGATGAAATAATGGATGAGTTAGCCATTTAGGCTCAAAATGAAATAAAAATAAATTAGCTAATATTTATTTAAAATATATTTTTTTATTTACTTGAAAGACATTTTAAACAAAACATTATATTATTTGTATACATTTTTTTTTTTGCCATGTCTCTGAAAATGTTATATTCTTTGTCTATATTTATGTTGTTTGTTTTTCCTTTTGGGTAAATGAGCTCTCTTTGACCTCGATACTAAAACGTATCTTGTTTGCATCCTTCTGTACTTCAACTTGTCAGGTTATTAAAATTTTACCCTATTCTCCGAGGTGCCAACAATCTCATCCAAATTAATGTTGTCAGGATTTTAATGAATAAGCTTTCTGCTCTAGAATCTCCAAACTCGGAATATGTTTCTCACAAATACATCTACCTGCATAGCAGAAGAATGACCTCTAATCAATAAAACAAAATGACAATGTAGAGTCAATGCCTATAATTCACATGGCTTGATTGTCCACTCCAGTAAATGAAATAAATATAGGTTGAACCAAGCTGCATCTCACTGAGACCTCTTATTATCACCGGTACATTTTTGGTTCATGCAGCAGCTGATTATTTGAGGCTGTCCTTATTCACATTGTTAAGCATATATACACTTTTAAGATGTTTCAGGCACTTAAAAAAATTGGGCAAAATAAGCCCTCAGTTTACCCAAATTAGTGAAATTATTTAAAAGACCAAGCACTTTAGAAAAAAATTTTATATATAATACATAAGTTCACAAAATGTTATTTTTTAAAAATAATGTTACAAGGACTTTTATCAGATGAATATACAACCACTAAAACCTAGAAATATTGCAGAATCATATTATAGATCAAAAGATATTAAAAATGTGTATACAAATTGGGAAACAGAGGCTTGCCCATTACTTATTGAGCACCAGTGTTCTGAAACTGGAGAAGAAATTTATAAAACCACATAAGGACACATTTTGATTCTGCAAGACTAATAAAAAGAAAAATATACAATTCTGTAATAAACTTCCTTTAGAATCCTTAGAAAAGGCATGACACTGAAAAAAAAATGTTTAGAAAAAGTTATTAGGGCCAGTCGTGGTGGCTCATGCCTATTGTCCCAGCACTGTGGGAGGCCCAGGGAGGTGGCTCACCTGTGCTCAGAGGTTCAAGACCAGCATGAGCCAGAGTGAGACCTCGTCTCTACCAAAAATTGCTGGGTGTTCTGGCAGACGCCTGTAATCCCAGCTACTTGAGCTAGAGAATCACTTAAACCTAGGGACCCAGGGGTTGGTGGAGGTTGCTGTGAGCTATGATTCCATAGTACTCAACTGAGTGTCACAAAGTGAGACTCTGTCTCCATAAAAAAAATAAAATAAAATAAAAGCAAAATTAAAAAAAAAGAAAAAGTTATTAGCTAATGAGCAAGTGAGAATATATACTTCTGCAAGTTAAAAAAAATTAATAGTCATCAACTTAAATTGTGAATTACGAAAAGATTGTCTTTTTTTTATTGTTGGAGTATTTTTTATTTTTTTAACTCTTTTTATTATTTAGGATTCATTGAAGGTACAAAGTATTAGGTTACACTGATTGCATTTGTTAGATAAAGTCCCTCTGAGAATTGTGTCCTGCTCCCACGAGGTGTGCCATACACCATGAACCCCCATCTCCCTCCCGCCTCCCCTCTACCTGCTCCCTCCTTCCTCTACTCCCCACCTTGCATTAGATCATCTACTGCCTTCATATTACAATTGAGTACATTGGATTCTTGCTTCTCCATTCTTCTCATTCTTTACTAAGAAGAATGGATTCCACCTCTATTCGGGTTAATACAAAAGATGTAAATTCTCCATCTTTTCAATGGCTGCATAGTATTCCATGGTATACATTTACCACAGCCTTGTCAATCCATGCCTGGGTTGGTGGGCATTTAGGTTTTAAAAGACTGTCTTTTCTTAAATTTTTCTTCCTAATTTCCTATTGGACCTTTGAAAATAGACTAGAAAAGACAATTAAAAATAATTAAATTTCTAAAAACCCTTCTTTTGTAACTTTTATGAGACTGTGTATATATTTGGCTTTAACCACCAATGAATTGTTGCACAAATACTTACTATTCACTTACTTGAGCTGCACCAGTTTACAAGTTTAAATAAACAAAAATAGCTAGTATAATGAAAATGGAAAATGATAAAAGTTGCAAAACCTGATTCATATACGTATTTATGAAGCTTGAAATCAAGTAAATTTAGATAAATTTTGAAATAATTATGAAAAAATAAAGAATTTTTAAGACTAATTTACGTAGAAGAAAATATCCCATGGTCATCTAGAGCACAAAGGCAGACTCTCCTGGTTCACCTTCTGGCTCATCCATTTACTGGTTGTGTGATCTCAGGCTAACTAACTTACCTTCTGTGCGCCTCAGTATAGCTCATCAAGTTGGAAAGGCCTCAGGATAGTGGCTGTAATCTTGAAGTATCTGTTATTATCATTAGGTAAGAGTTCTTATAATTTGTTTTATAACATAGCTGAAAATAAATATAGCTTAAGTAGAAATGCTGAGTCTCTGAAAAGTCATTTGTAATTGGTGTGAAGTCTTTTGTTCAGAATGTGAACTGGGTTTATGAGAAAAACTAAAGCGCTAGATATGTAAGAGAGAAAGGGTGAGAATGAAAGAATGGCGAATTGCTGTCATTATATCGTTGTTTCTAATTGTAGTGAGAACACTAGAAATTACCTTTGGTGTCTTAACAAATTTTTAAGTGTTCAATATCATTAACTATAAGTGTATTGATTGGTTTTTAAGTAGTTTAATTCAAAACACTTTCAAAAGTGAAATGATTTCTAAAGGAATAAAAACAATCCATATATGTATACATAAGGCAAAACAAAAATATAAAACTTTGTATTGATTTTAGACTAATTATTCTTGGCACGTGTGCATGTATTTAATTAGTGCTTTAGTCACATTTGCCTCTAGAACTATGTTAACAGCATTTTCTTGAAGAATGCATTTTTTAAAATATAGATATAGTATCTTTTTTTGGAAAAATATTTTCTGAAACATTTTTCAAAATTTTATTTTATTGTTCATAGATTTGAAATTGCTGACACCTTCAATTAACCCTTCTTGAAAGACTAAATATCTGTTCACAAACAAAATTCTTCAAATATCTTGTCTCTATTAATGGGTCTTATAAATAGGACAAGCAAAAGATACAGATGCCCCCAAATCATAGGTTGTTTCCAGTTTCTTTTCAGTCAGATTTAAGTTATAAATCTGTCTAATTAAAAACAGCAGTTTCATCTTACTGCAGGATGAAATAGCAAAGCTTAGTAATGTACTTTCAAAGTCAGATCTTGCACATTATATGCGGTCTCATTATTTATTCCTTCAGTTTTGAGTTTCTTTTAAAAATACATTTCAATGTATTTTTATGTATATACTTTTTTCAATAGTGATAATTTCCAAAAAATTCAAAATCTGAGGTTTGGGGCCTTCTTTTATTGAATACTTTGATTAAACAATTCCAACTGATTTATAATATGCAACCAATATCAGTGACCTCTTTAAATACCTAGTACCGTTATTATGACCCTTTTGGTTGAAGAAGTACTTCTTCAAAGGCTAAGATATTTCTAAAATCTGTTAGGTGATAGAGTGGCAAAGAGAGAAACTACTCAGTATGTCATTTTTAAAAATTAATATCAAGTTTATCACAAATAAGTTTGTAGTTTGCTCTATGAATGAAACTATGAAATTATACATTTTCAATGTCTCAGCTTTCAATATCTCATTTAGATTTATAGAACAGTCCAAGTGAGATGGTGGAAGCTACTGATTATATGTATACCATGGACAACTCCAAGTATATCTCTTACCCACCATCTTCTAAAGAGTAAAAAAAAAAAAGTTCTACCAAAATATGTATTCATAATATTGGAGAAAAATATATAAATTAATCTGCAATGCTGACCTTTTAAATTGAACTTGGAACATTCACATAATGTCAAATAGTTCACCTTTGAAAGATTGAACTTCAAAAAGCTTCATTTGTTCACATAAATTAGATGAACAAAATCAAAACGTTATCGAATTAACTTCACTGATTTTCTGTTTAAAGTACGAAATGAAACTGATATCCAACTGCTCTTTACGTTCTTCTGCCAATGAGCCTATGCAGGAATAGTTATTGCTTCACTTTTCATAAGTGTCAAGGAAATTGTTAATGAACGTGATTAATTCTGGACTTTCTAATTGTGGCCCTTCTTCATCATTGAATAAATACTCAGATACACATATGCACTCTATGGCATTTAAATGCTTACATACTATTTTCTATGTTCAGGCAAACAAATGTTGAGATGTTAGGAAATTTAAGACTTCTTGTAGATTAAAGCCCACTTAACATGGCATGAAGTGTGATGCCTTTTCCTTGTGAGTGTTGATTAGTGAGAATCAGTATAGCATACTGGCCGAAAGCCTACTTATCTGTATGTTGAAACCTCATCACATATGAGTAAATGCTGAAAGTACTGATAGAAGTTTTCTTTTCTTATTATAGGCTCTATGCTAAAAGAATCATTTCACACATTTTTTGAAGCCATACACTGTATATGTATATATCTATCTATACTGCCTATGCGTGTGTTTAGATAAACTTATTCTCCCTATAAGATAGCCACTGAAAAACACTTTCTAATTTAATTTCACAGTGTTACGGGCTGTCATCTAATCATCTTCATATCTCACTCTGAAAAAGGAAAAACATTGTTAGTCTTTGAAACATCCTGAAACCTATAATCAATTTCAAATGGTAGATGATTCAGTTCAATTTTGATTTCTGAATGACAACCTTATTTTGTCTCTCTGTTCTTCCTCCTCCCTCTGAGTTGTCAATTCACTTATTTTATCTTCTGTGCTAATTTTAAATGAGGTACACAATCATCTGTGACATACTTTGTATTAAAGCTCTGTGAAATGTTCCATTTTAGTGCATTCTTCCAAACTCAAATTACTTATTTCAGGTAGAAATTAGTGTCTCCCTCTTCCTCTCCTCCTTGGCTCAATGTTTCTCGGTCATTTGTTTTGCCTGTTCAATTTGGTGTTGAATGCTGAATTTGAGTTTACAGCTTCCTTTTTTTTTTTTCAGAACTGTGACACCTACTTTTTGTATAGAGTTTCTTCCTATGGCTTATAAGATATCTACTTCACAATGTCAATGGACCCTCTTATAGGTTTTCTCTCTTGCTTCTCAGCCATGTGGTAACATTATAATCTTCTGGGTGGATTTGAGATATGCCAGACAGTGGTGAGGCAAATGCAAATGGTCTCTTTGCAAATTAATCCACTTTTCTCTTCCCACCATGGTTCCCTTGTTTATTCTCCATGCTACTCAAGAACACCGTCTTTCATTTTTCTAATTTATGCTTTGAGGGAAGTTAGATTAGTTGAGTCTTACATCCTATCTAGATAAAAATAAGGAAGGGAGGAAAGAAGAAAGGAAGGAAGGACAAATGATAAAAAATAAACCAAATTATATAAATGCATATTCTAAATTACTAAAATGGGAATCTATAATACATTCAACACAACACTACTTCTCTTAGGCCCAGGTAGTTCATGCCCTCTCCTCCCCTCCATTCAATTTTCTCAGAGGTTTTTCTTCTGGACTATCAGGTCCCCAGTACCATTAAAAAAGACTTCAAACCTGGGCAGTGCCCATGGCTCGATGGAGTATATACTGGAGGTGACGGGTTCAAACCCAGCCCTAGCCAAAAACTGCAAACTAACAAACAAAAAAGACTTCAAACCTACTCCTTACTAGTTCTTGATTAATGCAAATGGCTACTTAGAAATTATATAAGTTTTCAACCAGTGTCTGGGGATCTTGTCATCATCTGAGCCATCTAGGTAGGACACTCCACACACAGATTGGGACCTGTATGAAAGCTGAGCTGCACCTCTCTCTCCCCTTTGAGGTACTCTGTGACTTTAACAGCCCCTCACCTATCAGCTAATATACCCTTTTGCTTACCTGACACAGATAGAAGGTCAAGATCTAGTGTCCATCAATGACAGGCCCTGAAGCTGATCCCCAATTCTAGGAGGAAGCCTGGTGAGGGTCATTTCTCCTAACTGGACCAATTTTTCACTGCCAGAATGGTGCTAATGGCTTGATTGAGGGCCTCTATCAGTTGGCTCACAATGAGTCAGAATGAGCCTGGCTAACTATATGTTGTCACCAGTTACCAAGAACACTTACACCATTGCCTTCCAGTGGCTTCCCTGTGATGTTGCCTCAGGTCTCTAGGACCATACATGTACCTTCTGTGCTCCCAGATGCTGTTACCCAGGGTGTTCTCCCTACCTCCTCTACCATTTTCCAGGTAGTCTTCCTGGATGGCTGTGACCCTTCCTGTGGGTTATAAGATGTTCATTTTACAATGACAATAGACTTTCTCCCATAGGTTTCCTATTTTGCTTTTCAGCTATGTGGAAACATCATGATCTCCCAAACAAGAGTGAAACAAATGCAAATGGCCTCTTTTGTAAATTGGTCTGCTTTTTTCTTCCCACCCATGGGCCAGTGTTGATTCTCCATGCCACTGGCAATGTATGGAAGGTAGAGATATGATCACCTTTGGAAATCATATTCCATATTGAAATGATTGCAGCTTAAAATGTTTAAGAGAACAAGATAAGGCTGGAGGATGTGGTGTTTATGCTTATACTACAAAATTCCCAATAACAAGTTTAACATAGTAAAAAATGAATTATCATTTACATTTTGTTGGACAGGCTGGGTAAGACCATAATTTGTTGTTATAATATCATCAATGGAAGATGGTTACAGCCTTTGAGAGTCATTAGAATAGCAGGATGATGGATGAATCAGTCGTAAGAAATGATGTCACCAGCATTAAATAAAACGTAGTAAGACATACTGAGACATATTGCTCCAAATAAGGTTTCCAAAAATTTCATGTCATTGTGGATAATTGTACATTACCACCTTTTTCTTGTAGCCAAGATAGGAAATTAGGCAGAAATTGATACATTTATTAATAAAGTAGGTACACACATGGTTGTTCCCGCATGTCAATGTGAAGAGATGGTGCCTCTCTGTTTGGATCAATAAGGCAAAAAAGGAAAATAGGTAATTATCTCTTTTCTACCCAATACTCTTTCTTATTCTAAATCCTCATTACTAAACTACTATACTGTGTATGGACTCACACATTTTGTAACATATTTTAAAGTCAAATCATATTTATCAACTGGAGCCTCATAGAGTGAGGCATGATGGGTTTTATCTACTATGTATACAATACATAACATCTACCCTTATTTGTATATTTTTTGTTGGCCTGACTCTAGACTAGAATTCTAAACATGCAATTGAATTAAACATGTTCCTGGGAATTCCAGATAATCCTTATTCTTGAAATGAATTACACTAGATAAAAGACATCCTTATTACTAGAAGAAAGAGAACTTGGAATTTCATTAGAAACTTCTGACCTCATTGACTTCTACATACCTAGATCAAAATTCATGTGCACTGGACACTCAACAAATGTTCATGAATGGTAGGTACTGGGAATTAATTAAAAGGAAAACGGAACATGGGTAATGAATGAGTTTTGTCTTTATTTAAACTTCAAAATTCATTATTTCAATGCAGAGGAATTAGTTACACTATTGAGAATCAGAACACTTTTGTTTTTCTAATATGTAGACTTCTTCATAAGGGGATTCCAACTAAACACAAACTCTCTTTTGGTTTGTTCTAATTTTACTATTCATGAAAGATATATTTTTTAAGTATTTGACTCAAAAACTATCCGAGAGAGAGAGAGAGAGAAGGTACAAGGAAATTGGAGGGAGCAGAGATTCAAAAGGATGCTAGATGTCCATGCTTGGAATATGAACAGGGATGGAACCAACATTTGGCAGTATAAATTACAAGACTTTCGGTCATTCAGACTTGTGGGTCCTTTCAAAGAAACCATCTGCCCTAATGCTGGATTTTAGTGCTATTGAAATCTGAGATGACTTTTTTTACATTAACTTGATGACCAAAAGTTGTCCCTAACTCAAGCTTCAATTATTTGTAGTGTGCATCGAATTTAATCATGTTCTGATTCTCTGAAAGTATCCATGGACAGTTGAAGGAATAGCTTCCCTGAGAATTAGAGCTTTCATTTTAAGAGGCAATGACAAAGGGTAGCTGGAATTATTCTACTGGGAAATTATGCAATGAAGATCTGGGATTTGAGAAGAAGTGTGAGTGTGGACAGGGGATGAGTTTTGATCAGCCAGAAAATACGACAAACTTATGCCATTAAAGTCAACTCAGTCCAATTAAACACAAGATTTAATTTTAAGAGACTTGTGATCTATACTGCATACTGCTACTGACTTTGAAAAATTGCTTCACCTTTCCAAACCTCACTTATGTCATTTTTGAAAAGAGAAGAGGGTAGAAGGGTTGAATTAGATGCTATAAACAATTAATTCCACGTTTAAAACAGATTCAATGTTATGTCATCCTTTCAAAATTTTGCCTGATATTACCTGAATTAATTCTTCTTTTTTACTTAATGTCAAAAAACAGCTGAAACTTTTAATATTAAATCATAAAGTATGAGTGAACATCAATACAATTTTAAAGGTGAAATCTTACACATGCTAACATGTAAAACGATGAAAGATTTCTGAGTTCAAGCTACAAGATGTTCTACTTAAAAGGGAGGGGAAAAGATCAACAAAGATTGTTTCTTTAAAAAAAAAAGACTGTTCATTTCATCTACATTGTTTTAAAAAAAAGTCAAGAAATTTTGGAGCTATAAGGAAAGATCAAGATAGTGGCAAACACTTTATTATTGGATAGCTATTGAAAACTATCTAAATATTGCTTATCTTGATAGTATAATATAGTAAGTTGTATTCAGTATATTGATGTAGAATGATTTTTTTCAGTCCTAGCATATTGCTTACTTAGTATATTGAGAAACTCAATATATATTTATGGAATAAATGAATAAATGCATTAAAAAGAGTAAATCAACAGGTGGTTTAAATTTTGACTCACTCATATATTCACACACTGTTGAAAATATTTGGGTAACAGATTGATTTTAGACTTCCTCTGGATCCTTTTCAGAATGTAAATTTCAGAAAGTTTGGTATGAAGTTGCTGTTTTTTTGTATAATTATTAAGGAAATACTTTACCCAACAAATATTTAATAAGAATATTATACTCAACGAGGAAATAAAAATAGTAATTCTCTTTATAAGTAGAAATAGCGTGAATTATATTCAAGATCTAGTCCCGCTCAATTATTCCAAGAGTAAGAAGCACACCAAGAGAATCACTGGCAAAGGCTGCAGTTTCTTAACTGAAAAGTTTGTCATTATGGACAAACCAAGCCAAGAAGCCTGAGAGCAGATGGTGAAATTCCAACTATGAATAAATTCATGTCTCTCTCTAGCATCCTAAGCCTGAGGATTTGGATATGGACCAATATATACTATTGTGGGCCCAGTGAGGAGCAAAAATTATTCAGCAATCATCACAGTCAGGAATAGAATCCTGGAGAGTAATAGCAACACTTCAGCTTTCTCCATTACAAATCTTTCATGGTCTTTAGAAGGCCATTTGTAACACAGAGAAACTACCGATGCACTTACTTAAGTCAGCTCTAAGTTTTGAAGAAGCCACTGGCGAAGCCATTCAGATCTTTCCTTTTTCCTTTTCAAATTATTTACTCATCTATGGCCATAGGTTATTTTGAGGACTAAATGGAGTTAAATGAGGTTACCCTGAAAGGTATAAAATGCTATTCAAGAGTCATACATTTATGCTATTTTTATTATTTTTATCATAAGTTCATTAGTTAAACCCCAATTTTTCCCTTAGAAAATGTCCCCAAAACTACACAGTGTTTTCAAAATGAAGTAGATTAGAGGGATGGTGTTTATAGAAATGTTATTTTCTCTGTCTTTTAAAGAAACAGGTTACTCTTTCAAATATGTTCTAGTATATTATACAATGTAATGTCTCACCAGACAACTTTTTTTAAGTTGATTATGTTTAGAAAATTTTACCTCTATTATGTGAAATAACTCAGTATCTTGACTTACTAGATTCTACACATAAAGCACGTATTACTAGTAAATAAACTTAAAAGAATAAATGCAGGAAATGATGATTATATAATGAGGTTTCACCTTACAGAAATTAGACCCATCAATGCAAGGTGCAAAATTTTTTAAAAATTTTCAACTGGACCAGTAACCTAACCCTTAAATTGGGAGCTATCATGCAGATGGGTGAATATTAACTTATCCAGGCAGTTTTATCTAAACAGAAAAAAAAAACCCTAGGGTTAGAGACTTGATGTTAACTCCTGGATTTAATGATTTTTAACCACTTAATCAACAAATAATTTAGGTTTACAATTTGTCAGATCCTGTGGTAGGGGGCCCTGAAGTAGTAACATAAGTGATGCTTTAAAATATGGCAGAAAAACATTTGCACATTTCTAAATGAATACATAAAGAAATTATAGTATATTATTTTCATATTATAAAAAATATAAAAAAAATTATCAGTTAATGGAATGAAATATTTTCTTTGATTTTTAATAATCTATAACAGTTTTTCTGAATTCATTCTTTACTTACTTAAAATAGAACATAATCTCTCAGGCTTATTTTGGGGTAATTTAGCAATATTTATTATATCCAATGAAATGTAAAGTCAGATTGTCTGACCATGAAAATTTCTTGAATTTTTCATGAATTACTTTATGTGATTTGTGTTAAACTGCACGGATACAGGGTCAATCCATTGTACAGAGGCACATTCATGTAACAACCCTCAATCAACTATCATCCAAATAACAAAATCCCACATTATCCCCTACATATAGTGAAATAAAAACAAAATATAATAAATAACAAAAAAAATGAAATAAATATAATGTATCAGACACTGTGCTGACCACAGGCCAAGCTAAGATATTCTCTTCAAGATGGCTACAGCTAGTTGGAAGGTAATTAGTTTGATAAAGTGGCTTGAAGCATCAAGTTAAACATAGGCATTTTGGTAGGTACAAGTAGGGCAATTACTGATCAATAATATCTCAACCCACATTTCACTATTTAAATGGCAAAATGATACATCAATATATGTTATCAAGTAGAAATGAGGTTTGCTTAAGAGTTTTCAGAAGGGGGGCTTGTGACTTTAAAGCAGAAATGATTCATTCCATCCCTGGTATTCGTCCTCTGCATTTTTGTGTTGACATTAAGCTTCTTTATTTGATTTGATTTTTCCCCTCGAGATTAGAAATACGTCCTTTAGGCATGCTAAGAAATTACTATGGAATAATCTCAATCCATAAAAAAATAGATATTACTAAATTTCTTATTATCCTGTCATTTTTCCAAAATATTTTTATTTATTTCTAGCAAGATAAATATCTATAAAAATATGTATTTGCCAGTGGCCAAAGACAATTTGAACTTGATTGAATGAATACAGAAATGTGTCATTTGATACAGGCAAAATGTGCTCTAGTTTCTTTAAAATTCATAAGACTGGGAAAATGATATAACAGTATTTCTCAATTTATAAAATAAAAAATAAGGGAAACATTTTTATTGATGATATGCTTTCTTTTTAAGATTTTTTCCTAGAATAGAATTGAGGATTTTCTTCCTTCTTTGTAATACTTAGACATTTAATTCTAAATCCTTGTTTGTGTGTGTATATGTATTTGCTCATCTGATGTACATAATTACATCACATGTGTGACATCATATTAATTATATATGTATCATAGTACAAATTACCACACACAGGTATGCACACATTGGGCTTGATATGCATTTTAGGCAATATATTATTGACAAATTATCATATTTCTAACTCTATCATATTTTTAACTCATGAATGTTAAAATGCTTGAATATTAGTGTATCAAAGTATTCAAATTTCTTCATATAATAATTCTATCAGCCAATTGGATTGACCATCTAATTGATGCAAGTGTTAAGTTAGATTTTGTGCAAAGATGAATAAGAATCAATCTGGCTCTTCCAGGTCATTATCTCCCTAGTTATTATAGTAAATGAGGGCATTATCGTGTAATTATTTTATGAAGGTTAAACTTAAGGCATAAATACCTGAGCATTATGGAGATTTCATAGGTATTTATCTGACCCATTTCTTATATTTTAAATACGACGAATACCCAAAATGCATTCAGATTTAGCAAATTTGCTAAGGTTGGCTCAGATTCTTTCCTTTAAAGAATTTAACAGTAGAGTTCGGTAGCTTTTCTTCATTCTATTCTTTTCATTTTTCACCAGAGGTAACTAATCTCCTGATGTTGTGAACAATATTTCCCCAGTGATCTTAATATTTTACTGTGTATGTATATATGCACAAACAACCTATTTTAACACATTCCTTGGTGCTTTTATATTCGTCTTCTGCAAATTGCTGTCCATTCAATATTATATATTTTATATATTCATATTAGAACAAGTAGATTATATTCATTCGTCTTAACTGATGAATCAAAATATACTATATACCATATTTTCTTTATCCATATGTCCAATAAAAACACTTAAAATACTCAAATGCCACACTCCTGGAAGTAATGATTCAATGACCATCATTTGGCATGTCTCCTTATGCACCCATTTCAACTTTTTTCTAAAACATGTATTTAGCAGTGGAATGGCTCAATTATCAGCCATCCCAGACATCGCCAAATTGTCTTCCAATTTTAGATATCACTTTTGCCCACATTTTTGATAGTCACACAGCTTTTGATGCTGCCAGTCCAATAGGTTTGTAATGAAATAGCATTGTTTTAACTTGCATTTCCCTCAGAGCAATGTGGTTGAGCAAATGGGCTTATGTTTGTTGCCAATCTGATTTCTTTTTCTGTACATTATCTGTCCATATGTTCTGAAGGATTTTTTCTATTGTTTTGCTATTTGCAAGGAAAATGTTGCTTTGTTGCAACACATATACATTGTCTTGTGTACAGAAAATGTTTATTTTTGCACTTTGGTTATGATTTTCTTAGCCATATAAAAATATGCATGGATTTTAAATTACCATCATATGCATGTCTCTTTTTTATAAGCGTTTCTGAGTTTTTGATTTTGGAATATTTTTTCTTATCATATTGTGATGAAGATATTTTCTTCTAAGTTTTCAAGTTTATTTTTTATACGTAACAATAATAATGAATCTATACAAAATATATACATTTATATATCAGGTAAATAAGTGTATATGTGAGAAGTAATAATCTTTTCTGTCTTGTTTTTGCCCCAACTGGGTGGCCAGTTGTTCAAAAATATTTTTAAAAGGGCAGTGCCTGTGCCTCAGTGGGTAGGGCGCTGGCCCCATATACCAAAGGTGGTGGATTCGAACCCAGTGCTGGCTTAACTGCAATAAAAAATAGCTGGGCATCATGGTGGGCACCTATAGTCCCACCTACTCAAGAGGCTGAGGCAAGAGAATTGCCTAAGCCCAGGAGTTGGAGGTTGCTGTGAGCTGTCAAACTACGGCAATCTACCAAAGGTGACAACGTGAAACTCTGTCTCTAAAATATATATTATATATCTAAAAAAAAATTCATATATTCCTCTTCTGATTTGAAATGCTCATTATACCATACATCAAATTCCATACAGTTCTGATTTGAAAATTTCTAATACCGTTTCTTCTATCTATATATATTTTTCTATTCTATTGCAAATATCACTCTGTTTCAGCTATTATGGATTTTATGTACGGATTTCAAGTGTACCTTCCCTCTTTGTTATGAAAAATTATTTTTATTTTCCTTAGAATTTTTTAATAATGAATGTTTCTTCCTTTAAACTTAGCAATTATCTTGAGTTTTTTTTTTATCGGAAATGAATCATTGAGAATTGATTGAGAATTTATTGGCTTATCATAATATGGAGTCTTTATAACTTTAATATTGCATCTCTTTCCTTATTGGACTTTTTTTTATATCCTTCACTAACGTTTAACTAATTTTTATCTATCAGCCTTGCATATATTTTGTTAGAATTATTTCTGGGTACATACGGTGAATTAGACATTTTTCTTTCTTTTCTTTCTTTCTTTCTTTTTTTTTTTTAGAGACATAGTCTCACGTTATCACCCTTGGTAGAGTGCTGTAGTGTCACAGCTCACAGCAACCTCTAACTCTCGGGTTTAGGCGATTCTCTTGTCTCCGCCTCTCTCTAGTAGCTGGGACTACAGGTGTCCGCCACAACACTCAGCTATTTTTTGTTTGCAGTTTGGCTGGGGCTGGGTTTGAACCGGCCACCCTCAGTATATGGGGCTAGCACCCTACCACTGATCCACAGGTGCTGCCCGACATTTTGATTTCTTAATCATTATTTCCAATGCATCATAGCAGGCTTAAAGGAATGATATTATTTCCTATTCTTTAAAACATTATTATTTACATTTTCTTTCTTTCTTTAAAAATCGTATATTTTTAAAAATTGTCTGAGCATAGTGGCTCATACCTCTAATCTCAGCATCTTGGGAGGCCAAAGCAGGAACATTGCTTGAGCCCAAGACTTCAAGATGGGTTTGGGCAACATAGTGAGAAGTCTCTACAAAATAAAATAAAATAAAATAAAATAAAATAAAATAAAATAAAATAAAATAAAATAAAATAAACAATTAGTCTAGCATCGTGATGTGCACCTGTAGTCTTAGGTACTCAGGAGGATCCCTAGAACCCAGGTGTATGAAATTGCAGAGGGCTATGATCACACCACTGTGCTCCAAACTCCATGATATAAGAAGGTCCTACTTCTACAATAATATTAATACTAATCAAATAAAAATTTAAAAATGTTTCTTGTGATGTATATTTTTCTGTTTGAAAAAAAAAATCTCATTTTGACATTTTTTAGGTCCTTTTCTCTATACTATATGCTTGAAGTTCTTTTTGGACTAAAATAATTTAGAACTTAGTTGAGATATCTCTAAGGCTCGTTTTATTTTCCTTCTCCCAAGGTTCACTCCCTCTCCCTGATAACACAAAATAACGCTTTTCATATATTTTGTCTGGTTTCTCATTTTGGGGGTAGAAAAGTAAGTTTGTTTCTTGATATTCCATCATGTCTGAAGTGGATGTTCCCTTTCAATTTCTAAAAGTTTACTTATATTTCTTGTTTTCTTAGGCTTGCTAGAAGGTTCATTTCGATTTTGAACAGAATTGGTTATTGGTGTTACACTTGCCATGTTTCACATCCTGAAGCAAGATGTCTAATAATAGAAATGGATATTGGCTGGAAATGTATAGTAGATTCTATTTATGAAGTTAGGATAGACCCTTTATTATAGCTTGTTAAAAGTTTTTCTAATTAATGACTTAATTTTAACAAATTGGAGTGTTTAACAACTATAATTTTTTAATTTTAATCTGATAATAAGCGTAACACATTTACTTTCTAATTTTGAACAATACATATTCCTAACCCTGATGTAAATCTTCATAACCTTAAATAGTTTCCAATAAGGAATAATTTGACTTAATTATTCTTATATATGTTTTGCTATTATTTTGCCTAGGATACTAAAACTATCTTTATGAGTCTGCATTTGCCTGTATATCATGCTATGGCTAGGTTCAAGATTTGTCATTTTTAGAAGCTTTTCAATGAATCAACTTTGTTTTTGTTCTTCATTTCTATTAAATTTCTATATTGCAGATGTTAAACTTTTGTTTTTCCTTTAATTTCCATGTAGTAACTTCAAAATATTTGGGGATACAGCTAATCGAAGGTTTACAGTTTCTTTTTAAAAATATAATCATTTAATACCATATACTGTGTTTTCTGTATTTCAGGTACATTGCATAAGTGATTTGAAGTACAAGTGACTATCGTTTTTTTTAAACCGTCATTTTATTAGTGACTATCATTTTGCTGTCTTTTCTAGTTAACATTGTGTTTTTTTTGTCTTGATCCCCTGATTATTTAAATATTTGCATTAAATTATAAAATACATTTTATTTTATATTATTATTATCAATTATTTAAAAGATACTGAAGTATGCTTCATTGTAATTTTTAAATCATTATCTATTTGCTTAAAAAGAATGTGAATTCCTAGAGGTGGTTGTGTATTCTATACATATAAATGCTTATTCGAACAACTTCAAAAAGCTTGTTATTTAAATTGTTCCAATCTTCTCTGTCTCCACTTGTACACATCACACATACACACACAGATATATACATACACACTAGAATAGTGCTGAGCATATACTATGTATCTATTTATTATTAGACACATAATTTGTGTTCTTTAATGTTATAATTTAAATTATAATAAATAATGCATTACTTAGAATAAATTATACCTATTTTATTAATATAGTAGATGTGTTTACTCAATACCTAGTATATGCCAGGCATTATATACATGTTTGTAACAGCTAAAGAAAGATAAATGTCACTATGAGTTTTTGTTTTATTATGGAAGATTGCTAAATATCAATTACATTAATCGAATCATTTATATTTATTATTTCATTTTTTCTACATTTAAAAATTGTGTGGATTTTAGTAATTTTTTTATTTTCCTAACACTGAAATACTTTCATCATAAGCAATATATTCGCCTCCATATACTCTTTAGTTCTCTCTTACAAAATTTGAAATTAATTGCTATCATAGCTTTCAGTTATAAGCATTTAATCATTTTTCTGATCATTTCTTTCATGAACTATTTTGAAGTTTATTTTTATATCACTTTTATACCTGTTTTAAATTTGAATGTATTTTTTCAGAGACATAGTAGGTCATATTATGAAAAATGTGTATGGTCTTTCAACCGAATAACTCATAAAGGCATACAGTCTAGTCAATCTTTATTGCAACACTGTGGGTGGTACAGCTAATTTATCATCAAGGAACGCCTAGGTCAAGTACAGATAACCTTCCACAAAGCAAAGGTTCCATGCAGGCCAAAATCCATATACAACTTTGACGCTCCTAAAACACAACTAGGAATAACCTGCTTACCAGAAGCCTTCTCAATAACAATCAGTTACCACCATATACTCTATTCTTACAATTAAAGTAAGCTAGAGAACAAAGGAAAATGTTGTTAAGAAAATCATATGGAATAAAAAAAAATGGCATTTACTATTCATCAAGTGGAAGGGGGTCTTTATCTTTATTGTTGTTGTCTTCATATTTAGTGGACCGAGGCAGGGGAGGAAGAGGAGAGAGGTTGTTCTTCTTGTCTCCGGAGTGGCAGAGGAGGAAGAGGAGGAGAAGGTGGGAAGGGAGGCAGGAGAGGCAGGCAAAACTGGTCTAACTCTTACATAAAAATTCTTTGTGAACGTGGACAAGTGCAGTTCAAACTTATTTTGTTCAAGAGTCAAGTTTATTTTGCTCTTACAGAGAAAATACTGATATCTGCTGACATGTAGCATCGTAAGGCGTATACATGTGTGCATAACAGAGCCACATTTCTAATCTTATGCTCAGTTTTAATAAATGCGCCTCGAGCTGCCTCATGGCCTTTTAATGTTCCTATGCAAAAGAGCATGAATCTGCATTATTAGAATCTCTCGCTATATTGCACTTATTATGAGTCATAGTTATTAAAGTTAACTGAAGCATGAGCAAATTTCTTATTTATAAAACTGCAATTATTTCCTACTTCATAACTGTTAAGGTACTCTAAATATCCTTCAAAGAATTTGGACATTTAAAAATGATAGACGTTCAGGTTTTTGACGCAGAAACTCTTACAGCAAGAACTTATTTTCAAGCTCATTTCTATGTTATTATGTGAAGTTATTATAACAGCCTTTTATCTGTTCTGTAAGGTGCTGAAAGAATTAAAGTCAAATCATATAAGTAAGTTAAAATAGTTTTTTCATTTTTTTTTCCCTTGGGAGTATTATGTTCTTTGAGTGCTGTAGGATTTTAGAAAGAAGGTGAAATGTACTCTGACTTTAGGGGCAGATATCAGATCTAGCCCTTGGCTTTAGGAAGTCCTTAGGCTTAACCTCTCCAAGATTTAATTACTCAGAGGTGATTAAAAAATAAAGTAGAAATCTACACATCAATACTAAAATGAAGGCAACAACTCAATGGACATGGATGTGGATACGTTTTATTCCACACAGTTATCAGGATCTTAGCATTATGGAATGCCAAAATGTCCTCTAGGAGATGACAGTGGTAGAGTATCCAGAATACCAGCAAATTTATTATTCAACTAAACACATTCGCTGGAGGTCATCCTTGTCTAGTAATCACTGCAGTTTCATCTTTTGCCTTTATGCTTGGTTCTCAAACAAAACACAGAAGACTGGATGAAACAGGAAAAGACAAGCTTTTAAAGTCACTTATGTCATTCTGTGAAGGCAGAAAGGAATGAATAGTACAATTGTGGATCTTAATTTCTACAGCTGAGAACATGTGTATAGAAAGTATCAACATGTTTGGCACTAAATGCCACTGTTGGTTTTAAATTATAAAAAATGTATTAAGATAAAAATTATTACAACAAATAATGGCTTGGTAAATTGAATTTCATTGAAAATTTGAAACTTAATGAAAAGTATTTTTTACATGAGTGTTTCTCTCTAAATACTGTTTAGATGCATCTCACAAGATTTGAAATAAAACGGATTATCATATTTTCCAGTTCCAATTATTTCATAATTTCTCAGATTTCATCTTTTCTTCCATGAAATATTTTAATGTTTATTTCATCACAGAGAATCACAGCAACATCACTATGATATGGGAAAAGTTCCTTCCAAAGTTAACTTTTCATGTCAAAACCCAGTTATCTTTTAAAATGATCCAAGGAAGATTTATTACTGACACAAGTAGGCAGCCCCACTCCTAGGAGGTGCAGGAGGAGCTCCTTGCGAGGAAGTCTGGAAAGAGTAAGTTATGAAGGAAAAATCTCACTGATGAAAGATGTTTGTGGACCTTCTGTGTATGTTTGTGTGGGGGATAAATGGAGAAGCAGAGAAGGTTCTTGGTCAGAATGTTGGAGAGATTATGGACGCAAGTGGGAATCAGGCTTAAAGGCTGCTGGGACTAAATCACAAAGTCACTGAGGGACCCTAAAGTTTTCCTTTGGTCTTCATGTGTGTATTTTAATAACAATTGTATTACTGATTTAACAATATTAACAACTATAGTATTAGAAATTTAATAAAAGGAAAATAAATACTAAGTAAGCCACATTTGTAATATGAAACAGAACCTTGTCAATATCTTAGAAATATTCTCTATGCCCCTTTTTCTTTCATTACCCCCTAATGAATCACTATTCTGAATTCCATGGTAAATATATCTTCAGTTTCTTTGCTATATGGAAAATATGTATATTTTAACATACTCTTTATTTTTATTGCCATGAGTAGCACAGAAGATATGACACTATACTAATTTTGATGTGGTTGGCTGCTTTCCCCTACATTATGTGTTTGAGTTTCCACCACATTACATGCAATGATAGTTTATCAGTGTCTTCTGCTACATACATCTGTACTATTCCATTGCATGAGTGTAATTCTAAGTTTGAGAAACAAGTGAACTGCTAACATTTATTTTTATTTTTTTATTAGATCATAGCTGTGTGCATTGATACTGTCATGGGGTACAGTGTGCTATTTTTATATACAATTTGAAGTATTTTCATCAAACTGGTTAACATAGCCTTCATGTCATTTTCTTAGTTATTGTGTTAAAACATTTATTTTCTTCATTTAGAAAGATTCACATGTACCCTCATGAGATGAAGCATAGGGGTATGTATTATACACGGTTTTGAGCTATTTCTAAGAAATGCTTTCATGTTTGGATAGGAAACATGTTATGTGCAAGACTCTGTGCTATATTCCTCAGAGCAAAAGTGTTTGGCATGGTATATACATATGTTTAACTTTATGGAAAAATTTTGTCTGAAGTGTTTTTATTAGTTTACTCGCGCGCACACACACGTATACCACCACCAGCACCAGCACCGCACAAGTAATATATGAAGGTAGTTGTCCACAACTTCATGAAAATACATCTTTTTAAAAAGTGTATTTCAGTTAGACAGGAAGAATAATTTAGGAGATAAATTGTACAACAAGGTAACTGTAGTTAAAAAGTATACTTGAATTTGTGTGTGTGTGTGTGTGAGACAGAATCTCACTCTACCATGGGTAGAGTGCCATGGTATCACAGCTCACAACAACCACAAACTCTTGGGGTCAAGTGACTCTCTTGCGTCTGCCTCCCAAGTAACTGGGACTACAGGAGCCCTCCGTAACACTTGACTATGTTTTTTAGAGACAGGGTCTCACTATTGCTCAGGCTGGTCTTGAATTTGTGAGCTCCAGCAATCCACCCACCTTGGCCTCCCGAGTGCTAGATTAATACTTGAAAATTTTTAACACAGTAGACTTTGAATTTTCTCATCAATTACCAGACAAAATGAGAAGTGTGTAAGGTTTTAGATATGTTTGTTAATTTAAAAAGCCATTCTATAGCGCATAGAAAACAAAAGTAAAAAATGAATTCATACACATATTGTTTGGCTTTTGTGGAATTGGGAAAAGACAAATAAAGAAGATGAGAAAGGTGGAAGTACTTTGCCTTTCTCTTCCTTACTTCTTCTTCTTTTTGTTTTTTAAGGAAGATTGGTAATATTCCTAATAATTTTTTGTAAAGAAAATGAAATATCAGAAAAGGATAATTAACCACCAAAAAAGTCTTGAATTAAATATAGAGATACAAACTACTAAATTGATATACAGATGAAGAAGAAGATATGCAAATCAATTTGTAAAAATGAATAATCACTTAGAAAATGATTGTTTCCCATCATCTCTAATCACCAGAGAGATGCAAATACAAACCACCTTGAGATATCACCTAGCCCTTGTAGGAATCACCCAGTCATAACATCTTAAAGCACAGACACTGGCATGGGTGCAGAGAAAAGGAAACTTTTATACACCATTGGTGGGACTGCAAACTAATACAGCCTTTTTGAAAAGAAGCATGGAGAATCCTTAATGAACTAACATAGACCTTCCATTTGACACTGCAATCTTATTACTAGGTATCTACCCAGAAGGAAAAAAACTCATTTTGCCACAAGCATATTTTTACTTGGATGTAAACTCTGGCTCAATGGCAGCCTGAGTTGCAAAGATGTGGAAACAACCCAAGTGCCCAACAACCCATGAACGGATTAATACACTGTGGTACATGTGGACCACGGAATACTATTTGGCCACAAAAAGATGGAGACTTCTATATCTTTTATATTTACCTGGATGGAGTTGAAGAGTATTCTCCTTAGTAAAGTATCTCAAGAATGGAAAAACAAGCATCCATGTACTCAATGCTAACTTGAAACTAGTAGATGAAGAACTACAGGCCCATGTGAGAGGAAAACACAAATTCATGTAGGGGAGAGGAGGAAAAGGGGAGGAAGGGGCCTCATTAAGCTCCCACCTAACAGGTACAATGTGGGGGTATTTGGCATGCCTCCTGGGTGAAGAACTCAAGTACAATGCCTACTTTTCCTAAGAAATGCAAACAATGTAACCTAGTTTTATGTACACTTATGCTATTCTGAAATAATAATAATAATAAACCCAAAAGAGAAGAAATGTGAGATAAATGTGCCATCGTGTGCATCATATGCCATCTTGGAGATTCAGTAATGTCTAAAACTAAAAAGAAAGGAAAATAAAATTAAACTCTTTAGGGAAAAAAATTTTAAAAAATGATTATAAATCAGAAAACTCATAAACTAAAATTATACATTTGAATACCAAAGTTCACTGAATTAAACACTGTTGATTAGTATTATAAAGTTAAAGCATATAAACTTTACATACAACTCTAGAGAATTTCCCTCCTCAAAAGAGGTAATCTACTTTTTATTCTCATTGACAAGTTAAAAATAAATGTGTTCGATAATACCTGTAGAATTGGTTTTTATCTTTTTCTCTAGATTAGTTTATTACAGTGCAAAGTAAATATAATTTGTTAAAAGAAAATGTGGCCATCATTTGTAGAATAACTATAGCAGCCATTCTTCTTTTTATTTTTTTTCTTATTAAATCATAGCTGTATACTTTGAAAAAGTCATGGGGTACAGTATGCTGTTTTTATATGCAATTTGAAATATTTTCATCAAACTGATTAACATAGAGTTCATGTTATTTTCTTAGTTATTGTGTTAAGACATTTATATTCTACATTTAGAAAGATTCACATTTACCCTGTAAGATGAACCATAGGCGTGATCCCACCAATCATCCTCCCTCCGCCCCTCTCCCCCCTCCCCATATTCTTGGGCTATAATTGGGTTATAGCTTTCCTATGAAAGCTATAAATTAGTTTCATAGTAGGGCTGAGTACATTGGGTACTTTTTCTTCCATTCTTGAAATACTTTGCTAAGAAGAATATTTTCCAGCTCCATCCATGTAAACATGAAGGAGGTAAAGTCTCCATTCTTTTTTAGGGCTGCATAGTATTCCATGGTGTACATATACCACAATGTATTGATCCATTCTTGAGCAATGGGCACTTGGGCTTCTTCCAAGACCTAGCAATTATGAATTGGGCTGCAATAAACATTCTGGTGCAAATATATCGACCTTTTGGCTAAGATCAATTGTAGTATCTGTTCTTATCAGTTTTATTTATGTTTAACTTTTTCTTGGTAGCATTCTGTATTTCACAGCTTTGCAGTAAGATAACTGAATAGAATGGTAGGGCTCTGTTATTCTTCTTGGTTTTATTTTCTCATTGCTGTACTCCCATTATCATTGAGTGAGTATCTCAGAATACTTAAGACTGCATTCATTGGTTTCAAGCCCTAGGAAAGCTAAAGGCATTCAGTGTAGACAACGTTTCTAGCCATAGTAATTGGTCAGAAATAGATGTATAACCAAACCCAGATAAACCAGAAAAAAAATAGAATTCAATCCCAGAACTTTGATAAGCCATGAGAAAGATAACATTTATCACTTTTCCTGCTCAGAATGAGAGGGCAATAAACTCCAAAACTGCTGGTTTTTATCTTGAGAACAAAGAGGGTAACCTTTCTGAGAATGTAATCAACATTCAGAAAGTGGAGCAGATTCTGGAAAACAGAGAATCTTGGTAATGCGCTCCTCATTTAAACTATGAGTAAAGCCTTTTCTGATGAAAAATGACACGTTTCTAGGAAATCTTCCTCACTGCTGCAAAGAAAGTCATTCACCACTCATCTGGGCATTAATCTTGATTCTTTTATCCTCTTCATTTGCCAGTTCTAAAATACAAATTTCTGTAATTTATTCTTACAAAATAAATTTTGCTTTTGTTTGGTTGATCCTCCCTAGATAAAGCCATTACTATCTCATAATCAGACTATAAATATATATATATATATATAAAATTTATTTTCTTTTATGACACTAATCCATTTTCTACACTATAGGAAATATACACTATTAAAATCTGTCCTCCCTTCTCGCCCAAGCATGATTCAAGCTTTTCCCTGGATGCCTATTTCAATAGATTTATAGCTAAATTTTTTTATATAAACTTATGGTTCTTAAGCAATCTTCCTTCCACCCCCTCTTCAAGCTTTCTATTACAATTTTGGCATTCATGCACCTGTAGGCAGTGACTCCTTTCTGGGATCAAACACAATTTACTCTCTCTCCTCTCAGCCTCTTTACTTGCTATTTCCTTTGCTGGAAAATGTCTTCCCTCTTGGACTAGCTCCCTCTTATCATTATGTCTCTTTTATTTAAAAGAAAATGATCATTTAAAAAATTTCAGAATATTAGGGGGTATATGTGTTTTGTTTATATACTAGTTTTTTTCACAATTTAAGTCAAGGTTATAAGCTTGACCCTTCCCCACACCCAGACAGTGTGCATCTTACCCAATAGGTGTGAATTTACCCACCCACCCCCAGGTTTTCATTGAGATTTACTTCCATATGTGCACCTAAGTGTTGATCAACTAGTTCTAATTTAATATTGAGTGCATGTAATGTTGATTTTCCATTCTTGTGATAATTCACTTAGAAGAATGGTCTCCAGTTACACCTAGGTTGCCACAAAAGATACTAGCTCACCATTTCCCTTATGGCTGAGTAATACTGTATAGTATGCATAGACCACATTTTTTAATTCATTCATGTATTGATGGGAACTTGGGTTGTTTTCACATCTTTGTGATTGTGAATTGTGCTGCCATAAACATTTGTGTTCACTTGTCCTTTTGATAAAATAACCTTTTTTTTCCTTTGGCTATAGACCCAGAAGGGAGATTGCTAGGTCAAATTGTAGATCTACTTTAGGTTCTTTGAGATATCTCCATATTATTTTCCACAGATTTTAGTTTACTAGATTTTAGTCCCACCAACAGTGTATAAGCCATTTTACTCTGCATCCATACCAAGATCTGTTGTTCGGGAACTTCTCAATATGAGCCATTCTCATTGGACTTAGGTGATTATCTTATTGTGGTTTTGATTTGCATTTCCCTAATGATTGGAGATGTTCAGCATTTTTTCATGAGTTAGTTGGGCATTAGTCTATCTTCATTTGAAAAGTTTCTGCTCATGTCTTTTCTCCCCGTTTTATGGGGTTGTTTGGTTGTTTCTTGCTGACTTGCTTGAATTCTTTGTAGATTCTGGTTATCATTCCTTTATCAGATATATAGCATGAAAATATTTTTTTCCCACTCTGTGAGTTGTCTATTTGTTCTTTTGATTGTGTCCTTGGCTGTGTGGAAACTTCTCAATTTTATCAGGTCACAGTTATTTATTTTTATTGTTCCTGTCATTTCTTTGGAGATCTTCTTTATGAATTCTTTGCCTAAGCTGATAGCAATAAGAGTTTTTCCAATATTTTATTCTAGGATTATTATAGTTCACGTCTCTTAATGTTGATTTCCCAGAGGTGCCTCTCTTTACCAAAATTATCTAAAGGACACTTAAGACCCCAACCAGACTCTGTCACCATTCTTTCAAAGCAATTAGTATAATAATTATCATGTTTAATTATCAGGTCACTCATTTATGTTCTGTTAATTTTAGAATTATTTAAGATAATGAGAGTTTCTTTCATTGCTATTTGCTCAGCTGTTGGATCAAAAAAAGTGTTCAGTATGTTTATGATGGGATACAGAGAGTTGCGGGTGCCTGGTAATGTGATGCTGCTGAGAGCTCTTCTCTGACACTTTATACAATTTTTTTTTTTGAGACAGAGTCTCACTCTGTTGCCCCAGGTTAGAGTGCTATGGAGTCACAGCTCACAGCAACCTAAGACTTCTGGGCTCTAGTGATCCTCTTCTTTCAGCCTCCTAAGTGGCTGGAACTAAGGACACATGCCAAGATGCCCAGCTAGTTGTTTTTTTTTGTTTTTTTGTTTTTTTTTTTAGTAGAGATAGGGTCTAATTCTTGTTCAGTCTTGTCTCAAACTCCTGTGTTGAATCAATCTACCTGCCTCAGCCTCCCAAAGGGCTAGGATTACAGGCAGGAGCCACTGCACTGGCCAACTCTCATATACTTTTCCAAAGGAGTAGAACTTTACTGGCTATACGTTCACATTTCAAATAACTCTTCCATCTCAGTTGATGCTTAATTGGTCATGTTTAATTAGATAAAGGTAGTTAAGCAAACTTGGGTAGGCAGAAGTTTTTCTTTATTGAAAATTTCATTGAGAATTTTCATTGAGAGACAGAAATGAAAAGTTGCAACCTGAGTTATCTTCATAATAAAACTTCAGGTTGAAGGATTATAGTATCCTGTTGCTAACATAATGGTGGATGACTTTATTTTTGAAGTTTTTCTATTTAAATTTTTCTTAGAGGACTTAGAGACCAGGGCTTCTGCCTTCCAGCCCAGAATTTTCGTACTGGCAGCAACCAAAGAGAGGATTAAATATGGGTAATGATATTGAGAAAGGCAATAAAATTTTGGTTCAGAAGTGTGCCCAGTACCACACTGTGGAAAAGGGAGGCAAGCACAAGACTGGGCCAAATCTCCGTGGTATCTTTGGGTGGAAGACGGGTCAGGCAACTGGCTTCTCTTACACACAGGCCTATAAGAACAAAGGCATAACATGGGGAGAGGACACACTGATGGAGTATTTGGGGAATCCCAAGAAGTACATCCCTGGGGGGGAAAAAAAAATCTTCACCTGCATTAAGAAGAAGGAAGAAAGGGCAGACTTGATAGCTTATCTCAAAAAAACTACTAATGAGTAATATTTAGCCCCTGCCTTATTTATCACAAAAAAAGAAATATCTCACGGCTTTTTGTGTGTGTACCGTAATTTGTTTGATCTCATATACCAGAATTCAGATTACGAATGAGTGATCAGGATATTTTTGTAGGACAGTCCTAATTTAACCAAGACTGACTTGTGGTTTACATGAATATGATCTTTTTTTAAATTTTGATAATGATTCCAGTTCATTAAATGTAATCACTGTTTTCCTTTTCTGAAGATATGATTAATTAGTGATGTTCAACTTTTCACAAAGGTAGTAGATTGCCATCCCCAAACCTATTGAATATTGGTTTTATATTAAGATTTATATAACTGGTTATTTGAATATATTTAAATACTGGGGAAATCCCTTCACTGTCTCAGACCCAAACAAGACTCACTGGTGTTTTAACTGGTGCTTATGAGTCTGTTAAGGATGAGGGCTGGAGAAAAGGCATCAATGTTTCCCTTTTATTTTCAATCTTCACTGGGCCAGTCTACTTTCCCTGGGTCTACTAAAATGCTGTCTTCTATTTATTGAAAGGCATTTTAGTGTATTTTATGTGTAATGTCAAATAAATAATATTTAACATTTCTCTTATTTTATAGACAATCTATAAGATCAAATGCTTTTAAAAGTCGATACATCAAGATAACAAATTAAACTTTTGAATTATTTGCTACCTACGTCAGACTAAGTTATAGTTTGGGATGTCTTTAAACAACTCTTCAGAAACACATAAAACTATAGAACAACTGTGTTTGTCTGACTGCTAATGATGCTTTTACGAATTCATTATGTGTATTAAATTAGAAGAGACATACACAAATTTTAAAATTCAGTGTGATCATAATGTAAGATAATTAAACATGAAAAAACTCTTTCTTAGATATTTTCTGAGCTACCTTTAATATCTTCCAATAAAATTTCATTTTTTTCTGAAAGTTATATTGAATTGGGTTTGTGTTGCCTTCACATGAGGAAGCTCTATAACTAAGAATGAATAGAAAAGTCTTCATAAACATTTTATATAAGTTTTTATATAAAAAATAAAAAATGAAATAGATTCAACTAAGTGGCCCAAAGAGGAGATGGTATCTTAATATTTATAAATGTTTATTATTGTTCTAGACATATCCAGTTATATGTGAATAAAAATATCAAAGGAGATCAACTAAATGAATTTATAACAGTATCTGTATCTCATTTGGAAATACAATAAGTCTTTTAGTTTGAGGTTACTTAATTTTTTGAATTTCTATTGATTGTTTAAATATTGCCAATGTTATTTCATTGGGAGTTATTGAAAAGAAATCTAGATATCTAATAATATGAACATACTGCGGAAAATTAGATTAACTTGTACAAATACAAGTTAATATGTCTAGGGCATTATAATGTGAAACAGTTACATGAGATGGGATTGTTTGGAAAACAGTGGTGCCAGAAAAATTTCCCTCAAGGATGATATGTAATAGGATCTTTTAGACACAAATGCATTATAATATTGTGCCAGCAATAGGCATTAGTTGGAAAAATAGCAAGAGAAATCATATCATGGAGTACAAAGATATTGGGTTATTTTCATGAAACAGGCAAGCAAAGATAAAAAATAATAAGATATGATTTTTTGAGTTTATATACCATCATTCCTTTGAAGGCATAATATAACAACACACCTAGTCATCCATATTAACTGTCTTTATTATAAGGAAAAATAATCAAGTTCATTAATAATAGGGAATTTGAATTATAAAATAAAAACTTGAAGGTGCCCTCTTGACATGCTGCTGCCGATCCCTAAACATTGCCTCCTTGACAATATGACTGATTTTTCCAAATGACAAAGATAAAATGGAAACAAAAAAAGCTTCATGAATGGGGCAGAGCCTGTGGCTCAAAGGAGTAGGGCACCAGCCCCATATGCTGGAGGTGGCAGTTTCAAACCCAGTCCCAGCCAAAAACTGAAAAAAAAAAAAAGCTTCACGAAGGACACTAAAATCACAGGATCATCATTTATTATTACATTATGAAAGATCAAGAATATAATTCCATAATTATCAGAAATCTAACTTTTATATTGCTTAAGATTTACCTTAAGTGAATCAGCCCTTTGTTACTTTCATAGATTATTTAAGAATACTTATAAACAGAAAAAAAAGATACTATACATATAAATTGTTATGATATTTTATATATGAAAGATGAACACAGAAAGTGAAAAAGAAGGGGGAAAATTTATTAAACTACTGAAGTAGCAAAAGGAAACTTGTACTGAAACGTGTTTACCAGAAGACCCTAAAGCTTTCTAAGGAAAGAGATGATACACCTGAGCCCAGCATCTAATTTACAATGGTAGGCAGGAGGAATTAATTTAAAGAATTGGAAATGTTATTTCTGCTTGAAAAGTAGAAGTTTAAATGTAAGCTGCAACCTTCGTGTGTTAAATAAGATTTTTTAACAATTTAGTGCTTTGCGGTTACAAACAATAGGAAGCATTGCTGAAATGTAGACAAAGATACAGATAAATATAGATCTTTCTCTGTTTCATTCCACAATGTCGACCTTGACTGTGTCCATGCCTGTTATCCACGAGTTCATGCTATCAAAAGAGAGATGTGTCTTTTTTGTTCCACTAAAATGTTAGCCAAGATGTCTGGACACAGAATAAGGTCCAATAATTGCTAGGGTCCTGAATGAATATTCTTTTCTTCCTTCATAACTAATTTTATTCTTCCACATATTTCCATTATTTAGTGCTATGTTTTTAATGGACTCTGCACTCAGAGGGGTATTTTCTCACCCAAATCATAACATTAATTTTATTGCCCTCTTTTTTGTATATTATTTAATTTCCTTACTCCATTTATAATTTATTTTGTAGCAGGGAGAGAAATCCTCATTCTTTTTTTTATAACTGATGGTATTACAGGAGAATGTCATACTTCTAAAATAATTTTTCTGACCCATTCCCCTTAAGTCATATCACAGTAGAGTAAAACAAAAAATGAAGAAAGTAACAGATAAGGGGAGAGGACAAAACTACAGTTTCCTTAATCATATGAAAATCATTGCCCCTTTTTTATAAGACCACCTCTGCGTGCTTCCTCAGATTTGTAGATTGACACCTACTGTTTACATACATTTTCATAGCAATTGTCTTTAATTAATAAAGAAAACCCGTGGGTTTATGAAGAGGATACAAATAGGGAAGTTATTTTAAAAAGTGAAGCCCCATTTGGGTGGTAGATTTTTTACTTGAATAATAAGCTATTAGATGGTAATTTATAAAATAGTAAAAATTAAGTTTGATAAGGTGCTTAAAGAGAGAAGAAAAATGTTTAGAAGGACGAGTATATTGGCAATGAGACCTATCAAGTACTGTGAGTATTGTTCTAGTAGTTCATGTATAAATTTGACAAATAAAGGTACATTTTACTGGTGTAGTTTATCGTATAGAAAGTTAGAATTAGTTTTAACATCCTATGTATTTATAGTCAAAGTCCATCTGAAGTGAGTTTTGGATTTGTCTTGCTGAATTTCATGCAAAAATATCTTATAACAATATGTCAATGTACATTCAGTAATATGTGAAATATGTATTGGCTAAACACTTTTCATGAGTCTGTGGGTGAAGCCATGAGAATAAATGAGATTTCTTGTGACAAAAAAAAAGTTATTAGACTATAGATTGGGTGGTTTTGTTTTAAGGACCTAAGTTTTAGGAATTGACCTTAGGTAATGTAACCGTGAAATATGTTATTCAAAGGGGAACACCACTGTAAGAGAGAAACATGCAATTTAAACTTGGGAAGTTTCTATGTGGGAAAGTGAAATGTTTAATGACTCTTGCTTTGGTTATTGGTCTTGACCTTGCAAGCCAAGAGGAGTCAGAGATCAATGTTAAAGGCAGTTGTTTAGGATGAATTTTGAAAAGATATATAGACAAATTGAAGGCTGAAAAGTGTGGAAAGGACAATAAAGAATCCAAGGATAAGGAGCTTTCTTGTTCATTGTTTGATCTCCTATATGGCACAATGCCTGTTGCAGAATAGGCACTTAAAATTGTTGGGGAAAAAAATGAATGAATGTTGCCATATGCTCCAGCAAGTCCACTTTAGAGAGAGAGATATATTCAGGAAAAAAATGCAGAAACTCAAATAGATATTCATTCACTGAAGTTTATCACAGAATTATTGACAATAACCCAATGGTGGAAACCCTAACCCTCAAATGTGGCTGCATTTAGAGATGGGGCCTCTAAAGGAGTCATTTAAGATAAAGTATGGTCAGGTGGGGCCCTGACTTTATAAGAAGAAATGCTAGAGATCTTGGTTTCTTTCTCTGTCTCATTCTTTCCATCTCTCTCTGCATACATGCACCTAAGAAAGACCATGGGAAGGTGTAGAAAGAAGGCAGCTATTGGCAAGGCCAAGGAAGAGAGCACTCACTAAAAACTAACTGAGCTATGGCCATCAAAGGTGACTAGCACGGGGTGGTGGCATCACAAATTTCTAAAACTATAGAAGTGGATTTCAATTCAGAGATGGGTAGAGGCTGAAAGAGTTTTGAGATGCCTGCTAGAAAAGGCCTAGATTGCCATCACGGGACTGTTGGTAGAAATATGGATGCTTAAGACATTTCTGGTGAGGGTTGAGAAAGAAAAGAGGAAAGCTGTAGAGAAAGCCTATGTCATCTTGGGGAAGACATAATATCATGAAGGGAAAGTCTGTAGAAATAGGACTTTATCAGCCATTTCAGTGAGGTCTCATGAACTCAGGAGTGGGTTATGGGGAAATGGAGAAAAGGTTATCCTTTATAAAGTGACAAAATGTTTGGCTGAATTGCTCTCTAGTGTTGTGTGGAAGGTAGAATTTGAAAGTGATTAAATGTGTTATTTAGCTGAGATTTCTAAGCAAAGTGTGGAAAGAGTAATTTGCTTTCTCTACAGCTTATAGCAAAATATGAGTAGAGAGAAATTAATTGAAAGAACCAGAACTTGAAGATATGGACAATTTTCAGTAGATCCATATTATAAGAATATGACTGAGTTTGTGTTGAAGACACTAGGACTGTGGATAAAAAACCATTTGATAAAAGATGATGGGTGTGGCTAATGAATATAACCATCTATTTCAGCAGAAGCCAGGAATACAGAAGGGACCATTCCCAAAAAGACACAGCCCGTTCAAGGTAAAGGGTACAGAGAAAGAAGGGTGGAATGAAGAAAGGCTTTTAGAATTCTGGGGTTGTAAAAAATGGAGTGATCAAGTTACTCACCCGTGAAAACCCTTGAAGGATATTTCAAGAAAAGGGGACAATGACCCCAAATTTGATTCAGGGATCATCAGAGCTGTCACCTCTCTCACAGGCTCTGGAGACAAACATTTTCTCCTACAGTTCAGAGGATGGGAGGCCCTTCTCAGTGTCTGCTGTTGAGACAGCTATGGGAACAAGGTGGACTCGCTGAGCCAAAGGATTGAGACGACCCTACTGAACAGGAGCAGGTTGTGAGCTATAGGGATCCTGGTGGGGCTGTCAGGTTCATACCCCAGGACCCCAGATCCTGGCTGGGGAGACAAAAAGGTGAATGTCAAGGACAAGTTTGTCTACACAGCCGTCATTCCCAAAAATTCAAGCTGTTATCTTGCTTCTTCCCTGGTGGGAGGTCTGTTCAGATGTGAGGTATTTTGTTTGTTAGTTCCTCCCCCCCCCCCCAGAGTATTCAAATCACTTTGATGACAGAACATGGTAAACTTGTAGCTGTTTCAAACAGCTGACAGGCTTTTGGTATAACCTCATCAACTGGTACCATTCAGTGTTCTGTCTCCACTCCTTCTTGTGATGTTTCTAGCCATAGGTCTGTGTGTTATCTACAGGTGACAACATCCTATGAGTTTTCTACGTTGTTTTCCTATAAACATGATGAATTCCCTAGGAAATAGAGGTTATCATGATCCCCACTGTGCACATATTTGACTGTAGGACAGAACTGAAACCCACAGGAATTGTCTAGAGTGACACACAGGTAAGGATAGGAGCTTGTGACCCAACCCTGTCTCTTCAGTGCAGGCCATTGTGCACTGAGGGGGCTGTGTTTGTATACTAGTGTACAGGTGAGGAGTTGACATGGGAAGAGGGTGAGGGCCCAATGGTGGAATCTTGGAAAAGTGACCTCACTTCCTTGGTGACAGACCCAAAGAGAACTTAGAACCCTTGGTAGCCAGTCACATTCAGTCTAGTGTCAGGCCCAAGTCCAGCTCATTTGGTGGCAGACGCTCAAGAGAGCAAGATGTTCTCCTGCTGCGTCACACCTTCTTGTGATTCTCACATGTGGAACGCCCGAAGTGGGATCCTTACCCGACTTTGCCAAGGTTGGCTCAGCCTCTACACCCGTTGCCGCCGGTGACCTGGCAGGGGGCATCTACAGGTACCATAGGGCAGCCCCAGGGAGGCTCTCTCAGGCAGGGTCTCAACTGTGAGCCCATCTGGGCAGGTCCAGACGCTTCATATCACTATGGGGAAGGAAGAGACAAGGGGATCCCTAGTGAACAGGAGAAGGTTGTCAGCTGTGGGAATACTGGTGGGGCTGTCAGGTTCATACCCCAGAACCCCAGGTCCTGGCTGGGGGGACAGAAAGGTGAGTGTCAAGGACAAGTTTGTCTTACTCAGCTGTCATTCCCAAGACTTCCAGCTGTCATCTGGCTTCTTCCCTGGTGGGAGGTCTGTTCAGATGTTCCACTGGGCTTCTGGGAGCAGAATCTCCCGGAAGGGGGGGGGGGTCCCTTGTGGAGAGCGCCAGGCAGCCATTGATGTCTCTTGGCCCGGCTTGGGGCCCCTCCCTTTGCAGAGTTCCCTGCAGGAGACCCATGAGGAGCCGTGGGAGGACTCCAAACATTCCTTCTTCTTGAATGAAGAGCAGGTGCACCAGGACACTGACCACAGCCAGCTCCAAAGTGGGGTGAGAATGGGCACAGAGGGGCCCCAGAGACCCAAAGAGGGATGCCCCAGGCTCAGTCCTTGGCAGTTTTCCCACTTGAGAGAACCACAGTCCCCTCCCTAAAGTATCCGAGCTTCGTGTGTCCCCACTCACAACTTGGAAACATGCACCATCCCTGCTCACATACTTGTGGGGGTGTCAGTGCCATGCTTCCTGTAATTTTCACTTGACACTAGCCCAGGGATAGTTCCCCATGTGGCTGTTGCCCTCACGGCTTGAAGGACCCGGCCCAGGAGTCTTCCGGAGCAGGCAGGCATCTCCCTCCCCCTCCAGGCCTCTCCAACACTTAACAGCCAACACTACACCAGGGGGGCTATCCAAAATGCCAGGGGGTCGCACACACAAAGGAGATAAAGCCGCTGCACACTCCTGTCTGCAAGGTGTCATCTCTGGGAACAGTTCCTTGTAGCCCCACCAGTCAGGAGCTCTGTCCTCTGGTCTTGGCCATGATCCCTGAGGGAGGGCATGTCTCCCTGTGGTCCAACCTTTCAGTGCCAGTGGAGCTTGACTGGACACAATCCTATTTCTCAGTCAGTCATGCCTCAGGGAATGTGCTGTGTGTCCCAATTGGCTGGGACAGTTTGTGGGGACTGGCAGAACTCAGCCCCAAGGCTGAAGGGCTCTATCAACACAAGTTAACTTCCTCTTGGTTCTGGAGGCTGGAAGTCCCATGTGAAGCTGCCGGCTGGGGAGGCCTCTCGGAGGCCTCTCTCCTTGACTTCTGTGGCTGCCTTCCATCTCTGTGTTCACAGAGAGGTCCTCTGTCATGCCTCTCTGTGTCCTTAGCACCTCCTTCTATAAGGTCACCAGTCATATGGAATTAGGGACATGGAACTACAAGGACCTTTTGTCCTAATGCAGTCACGTTCTGAGGCTCAGGGCAGCACACAGGAACGTTTGAATTTCGGCCCATGACATGGGCTCCCAGGAAGGGGGTGCTGGGCAAGAGTTTACGTGTGGACAATTGTGTTGGCTGTGGCCAGTCCAACTTCCTGACTTCCAGTGGCACAGACAGGTTACCAGTGGTCTCTGAATGTCACTGCTGCTCTGTAGCCAGCCTCCCTGGTTGTTCATACTGTTTGAAGTGTTTTCCAATCTAAGTTTGGTAGGAAATACCATCACATCGTTGCTTCCATTTCCAGGTTTGCAAATGACACCTGGGAGTTCCCTTTCAGTGTCTTCATCCTCTCCTTGGCATTTCTCTCCCCTGAGTCACCTGCTCAGTCCCGTGGCCCTGTAACGAGCTTTCTTCCACCCTGGGGTCTCACAGCATTTGCCCCAATGCTGGGCCAGAGTTGCTGAGGCTGATTCTGAAAACTCCACTGAATGGAACAGAGACAGTCACTGGTGCTTTTCTCAGTGGAGAAGCCTCGCCTAGGACTCCTGGCCATGTGCATAGTCTCTATAGAGAAGGGGAAAACAGACTGCCCCAAGACCCTGTTCCTGAGTGAGAGCAGGCTGAGCCTCTGTGAGCTGAGGGGAAAATCCATGCAACCCTAGTTGGGACACCACAGCTCTGACCCACGGGCTGGTGACAGCCATGTAACATCCCAGAGCCTGAGTTTTCTCATCTGCACAGCGAGGGCCCTTGGCGGACTCCTGGCACAGTGCTCTTCAGAAAGGGTGTCTGAGCAGGGCATTGTGGTTCTGCCTAACAACACCCCTGAAGCAGCCTGGAAGGTATCGGTGGTTTCACGCAGCTCTTTGTGCCCATCACATTGGACATAAAAAGTGTAGAAGCATGGACACCCATGACTCATAAAGGCACAAGTCTCTGAAGGGCTGGAGCTTCCCGCATTGAGCATCAGTCCCCATTCTCTAGAGGGTCTAGGGTCACTGACAGTGTGTCTCTCTTTGTCCCCGCTAGCATGGAAAGGAGCCCACCCCCTAATTCAGGGATCTCCAACTGATGAGGACCTCCCAGCCAGCCACCAGGGAGATACTGGTGAGCTCCCTGGTTCCAGTCTTTCCAGCTCGAACCATCTCCTCCACCACCTCCCAGGGCTCCTACCTGGAACTTAGCAGTGTGTCCTGGTTTTTGGAGAAACTGTTGAGGAGGTGAGTGTCCAAGGCACAGTGCTGACCCCCACCTACCAACTATGTCTGTGGATTTCATCGCAGTAGCTCCCCTGAGCTTCGCTTTGCTCCTCTGAAAAGTGGGGTGGTCAGAGGATGAACTGGATGAGGTTTGGGGGGGGAGTAAATGGAATAAGAGGTGGAAGGTGGGTCCCTTGCTCCTAACTCTGTGGAGTAGCCGAAGGGGGTGCTGTGGCTGTTCACATCGGCCATCTGTCTGTCTACTCACAGAAGATGCTCTCTGCCTGACACCTCAGTAGTCCTCAGCCCTCCCCATGTCGGAAAAGCACAGAGAGAGCAAACCTAGTCCCACTTGTAGAGGTTTGAGTTTCCTTCCAGCTGGTCTCTGTCTTGGAGACCAGAGGGTTTCCTGGAGTGGGATAAGAGTCCCCAGGACCACTCAGATATCTGGAAAGGCTCTGTCGGAGTCATTCACGAACCAGCTGCTTTGGGCAGGCATGGTCTAGAAACATAGTTGTATTGAATGAACCAAGAAGATGACAGTCCTCGGGCCTCAGCTCTGTGCAGGGAGGCAGGAAGTCAGAGCAGACACCAGGAGGTCGTGTCCTCCTCCTGGAGGTCCATCTGGCATCTTCGACACATGTCGGCCAATCTCAGATTCTAACCAGGATCACAAATCCTAGGACCAGCTCAATAGTGATGCATTGGTGGTCCAAAGACAGAACCTCCTGTCCCCTCAGAGTACGGGGATTCTGTGGACTGTGGGTGGGGAGAGAAGACAGAACCTGTGTCTCCCCCACTTTAGGACTCTCATGAGAGGGCTGAGGTCAGGGGATTTCAGGGAAGAAATGACTTCGGAAGAGCTGTGGGTGGGGTCCCAGATCCCTGCTGAGAGGGGAGGCGGGGCTCTGAGCTGAGCCTCAGGGACCCATCCTCAGCTCAGTCGCTTGCCAGCTCTGCCTGTCTCCTTCAACCCACCCCCCCCGACCACAGCACCTGGGAGCCCAGACTAGAGTGATGATGAGCCCCTGGCTCACAATCCAGTCTCCAGTCACAGCCCGGAGGGCCCAGGGGTGCAGAGGACCATGCGGTTGCCCTAGGGTGACAATGGCAGTGGGAAGCTGCGGTCCAAAATGGTGTGTCCATTCCTGATCCATGGCCAGTACTGTCCCTGGCAGGGCAGCAGAGACAGCAGGAGAGGTCGGCCTGTCCTCTAGACTGGAGGTGCAGGCCCAGGGCCCCATAACCACACAAGAGTGTCCTGGGAAGGGTCTGGGAGGAAAGGCCAGGCCTCTCTGACTCAGCTTCCGCTTGCCACCCCCAGAACCGCCTCTTCCATCTGCATCTCCTGGCCAGAAGGATACCCTGTTGCCTTCCTTGATCACTTCTAAGAGTTGAGGGTGCCAGGCCCCTCCCTCTGGTCTCAGTTAGCCTCTGCTTGCCAGACTAGTTGTACTCAGGGGACCATGCCCCTACTTGCCATTCTTAGTCCACTGCCTGGCAAGCCTCTGTTCACAAATTCTGTTAGAGTTAGGGCATCACACCCTTCCCACAGATCTAATTCCTTTCCTGGTAAGCATCTGCTCACTAGCCCTGCTGGAGACATGGGACTATGCCCTAGCCCTCAGGTCTTGGTTCACACTCAGCAAGCAAGACACTGCTTGAGGGGAGGGTTCCATTGAAATAAGGGGACCACACCCTTGCTGTCCAGTCTCAGTCAATGCCTAGCAAGGCTAGGCCTGCAGGCCCAGCAGGTGCTAGGGACCAGCCCTGCCTGCTGAACTTAGTCTACATGGGACAACCACTCTCTTCAGAGCCAGGGGTTCTGCACCCTGTCCCACCAGATACAGCCCAAACCAAGGTTCAACACCACCACTGCCCAGGCATAGTCATAACCAGGAGACTGGTTATCCTCCCACCGAGTGTCCCTTTCTTCCCACACCCTCTTTCTTCCCTGTTAGTCACAGATTCCGTCCTGATGGTTGGTGGTCCACACTATGCCCAGATCTCTCAGGAAATAACCAAACATTGTGCTCTACAGGGAGCAGAACTTTAGATTGCCATGCGAGGTGGAAAGGATGGACTGGGAGTTTGGACTTGTGGGGGGAATATCTGTTCAATTTTATGTCTGGCCAGGTGGTGTTTAGGTTCATAAGTGTGACTTCCCTGGAGAAAAAGACCTGGAGTTTAGTATCTCTCTCCAGCGAGGTAAAATAAGAGATCTTTTCTTCCCTGCTCATTTGCAGATAGCCTGTGGCAGGCTTCCTGCTTGCAGGAGGGGTATCCTGTCCTCTAGTCCATAGGCTTTGTACCTGTAATTTGTTGTCTTGAATGTTCTTCCTTGTAGTTACAGCTTGCCCAACTTCTTTCTTGGCTCAGCTCCCTGTCTTTGGCTTTACAGAGTCCGATTTCATCCAGGTTTTCTCCCTCTGCTCAGGAGCCTTTGCCAAGGGTTGCTACCAGTTGGCCATCTCAGTACTATTTCATGTATTTCATATACTCCTTTGAGCTTCCTACTTAGCATATAATGTCATCTTTGTGACTATATTAATTCTACTTCAATTTCTCCTTCATTTGACCACAGTACTCCTGCTAATTTTTTTATTTAATTTTTAATTAAAATCATAACCATATACATTTATGGGGTACAAACTGGTATGTTAATCAGTTTGATTTAAGCATTCCATACTGTATATCAAATCATCACTAATTAACATATCCAATCACCTCACTTGTTTTTTTGTGGTAAGGCATTTAAAATTTACTCTTAGTTATTTTGAAATATACCCTTGCATTGTGCAGATTAGGTGAGCTCCCACCAAATGCTTTTCCTTGTCCCATGAGTAGCCCTCCCCCTTCTCCTCCCCTCTCTCTCTTCTACCCTCCCCCTTGCTAGACATTATTTGTGTTTTATTATTCATATGAGTGTGTGTTTATACATTGGTTTCATAATAGTATTGAGTATATTGGTTACTTTTTTTTCCCATTTTTGAGATACTTTACTAAGAAGAATGTGTTCCAACTCCATCCAGGTAAACACGAAAGATGTAAATATTCCCATATTTTCTTATGGCTGTATAGTATTCCATGGTATACATAGACCACAATTTGTTAATCCACTCATGGGTTGATGAGCATTTGGGTTGCTTCCACAACTTGGCAATTATGCATTGAGCTTCAGTAAGCATTCTGGTGCAAATGTATTTATGGTAGAAATGATTTTTGTTCTTCTGGATAGATACCTAATAATGAGATAATAGGATCAAATTGAAGGTCAACTTTTAGTTCTTTGAGGATTCTCCATACTTCTTTCCATAAAGGTTGTATTAGCTTGCAATCCCAGCAGCAGTGTAAAAGTGTTCCCTTCTCTCCACATCCATGGCAGTTTTGAGACTTTGTGATGTGGGCTAATCTTACTGAAGTTAGGTGATCTCTCAAAGCAGTTTTGATTTGCATTTCTCTGATGATTAAGAATAATGATTTTTTTCATGTGTTTATTGGTTATTTGTCTGTCACCTTCAGAGAAGTTTCAGTTCCAGTCTCTGGCCCACAGAGAAAAGGGGTTATTTCTTCTTCTTTTTTTTTTTTTTTTTTTTTTTTTTTTGAGACAGTCACCCTCAGTAGAGTGCTGTGGCATGACAGTTCACAGCAACCTCAAACTCTTGGAGTTAAGAGGTTCTCTTGCCTCAGCCTCCCAAGTAGCTTGGACTATAGGTGCCCACCAAAATACCAGGCTATTTTTTTTTTCTTATTGTTGTTTACCTGTCCTGGGCCTGGCTGGAACTTGCCAGACTCAGTGTATGTGATTGGCATCATAACCACCGAACTATGGGTGCCAAGCCTGCTCTTTTTGTTTCTTTGATGCTGTTTTTTTCTGTCTTTGTCTTATCATATTGGGTTTTTATTCTTTTTTTTTTTTTTAGAGACAGAGTCTCACTTTATCACCCTCATTAAAGCTGTGGTGTCACAGCTCACAGCAATCTCCAACTGCTAGGCTTAGGTGATTCTCTTGCCTCAGCCTCCCGAGTAGCTGGGACTATAGGCACCTGCCACATAACCCAGCTATTTTTTTTTTGTTGGAATTTGGCCAGGGCAGGGCTTGAACCCACCACCCTTGGTATTTGGGGCTGGCATCCTACCCACAGAGTCACAGGTGCCGCCCCATATTGGATTTTAAAAAGAGTTTGAAGATGACAGTGTGTTTATTTATGGGAAAATTCTTTACAACTATTGTGTGTGTTGTTTTGCTTTATTGTCTCTGCCGCTAGTGACTGCGAGATTCAGGACAATCTAAATCTAGTGACTGTGTGCCATGAGTTTCATCTTCTGATTGGAGAAAGAGAGATGTCAGCATCACCCTCAGGACACTGCCACACTTACTGCTGGTTTCTGATGCACTGTGTAAGGGGTCATCTTAATGCTGCCTGCTTCGCCTTTCTATTCCTCTGATTTTTGCTGTCTCACAATCTCCCCAACTTTTGGCAGCTATTCCTCTTCTATATTTTTCTCCTTCTCTTAATCTTCTCTCTGTCATGGAACGCTTACCCCCAAGTTTGGTCCCAATATCCTTTTATTTGTCCATTTGTAAAGCTTTAAAAGATATTATTCTTTCTATCCTCTTCTCTTCCTCTTTATTTAATCCCATCATATTGTCTATCATTTCTATTTGAGAAAGTAGGAAAAATTATTTCATGTGTTCAATTTGCCATTTTTATTTCATTTTTCCAGTATCCTTTGTGTGTGTAAGTGTTACTGAGAACAAAATCAAAACTTTTCTTGTGACAAAATTCCAGACGCATAAGTTTTTGTTTACAAAGTAAATTAGACTAGAATATTTGTAGCAAGACATCCCCAGGACCTTTGTGTTTCACTCTCTAATAATTTGACACAGTGATTTGATGCTCCATTATACACAAAGGTAGATATATAATTGCCATTCCCAAACAACTGATATTCTATTTGATTTTTTATTTAAAATCTTACCTCTGGCAATTCTCATTCTCACTTAGATCTTCCTTCCTTCCAGTAACCAGTCTTGTTTTTCTACTTCTCATTAGCTAGCTTTTCTTCTTCTTTCTTTTTTTTTTTTTTAATTTCTTTCTCATTGACTTCCTGAATAACACACCGGATGATTTTGTATAAATGATAGTTACTAGAGATGTGAGGATAATAAAGAGCCATATTAATCACACCTAAAAATCTAATATTAAATATTATGGCATTCTGTATTTACAAATTGTTTTTCTCTCTGCACACTTTCTGCATAAAGCATCACTACTATTGAATATTTCTGTCATATTTCTGTCTGCCTTTTCCACTCCATGCTCCACCCTCCCACTTTGCCAGACAGCCCACTGTTGTGGTCTCTTTTTTAAATTAACTACTTACTTTTTTAATTATTTGTGAATAAAGGAGTGAACTTTTATTGGCGCTACTATTTAAATAGGCAATAATTTCGTATCTTTCATGGTGCTAGTAAAACTACATTCTCCACCTTGTTTTTCCAGATATCTTAAGAATAAGAAGGCATCTCGCGTAATTTAAAATAATAGTAGTTCACTCTTGGTTTCTAGCTCTGAACTTCCTCCTTTGAAAGAGTGTTATTGACCTCATAGAAGGCATGGAGGTCAGCTGGTCCCCCAGGAATAGAGCTGTGAATCAGTAATCTTGGGGTAAAGGTAAAATCTAAGGGAAAGCTTGAATAGTCCTATTAAAAATAAATACCTTACTCTGAAAAATAGAGACAAAACCCAAAATATATAAAAAAGCAAGAGATAGTCACAAAGGGGCAAAAATATACCAGCAGAGTTGGAAGTCAATCTCCTTTGAAACGAAAAGTTTGAAAACAAAAGGTCAAAGATGCATAGAAGCTCCAGGCAAGTCTATTTTCAGAGGTTTGTAACTTTCATGAGAAAGCCGAAGGGAAAAAATTTTATCCACATGAATACATTTATGTATATGTGCATACACAACAGGGTATAAAGGATATTGATTTGAGAAGTCAGAAAGGGGTAAAAATAACAAAGTCTAATCCTTCCCGTTCCTCAGTTCTTTCTGCTGAGACACCCTTAATCAGGTAGCTGTGTATTAGTAAATAGTGCCAGCATTTCCCATGTTTCTTTAGAAAGAGAAACTGATAACTAATGATACTCATGCTTATATGATCTGATAATTTTTAAACTATTTAAATGTAATGGCATAACTGCCATTTTCATAAAGGCAGAGAACAAATTTTATTAATTTAGTGTGCAAATTCCTTGCCTTGACTTATACTTGTATATGATGTCCAGAGAAATTATACGTTATGTCAAAATGTAGAGAAGCAGAATCAAATTAAAATACAAGTTCCCTACTCCATTTGCCCCACAAAGAAAGTACAAATATGAAATTCGCTGACATTCATTCTTCAGCAAACAGTAAAATAGCTTGTTTTGAGGGAGCTGGCAGTTTTAGTATGTTTCTCTGATTCGTGATCTTTTTCTAAGACTCCATGAAGGACAGAAACGGGGATCTAGTCATGTTTTCTATAAGTAAGATGTCAATAACTTAAAGTAATTTTGAAGTAGAACTCTATGACAAAAATCAGTGCCATCAAGTCATATAAAATAATCTTTGAAGAGGAAATGCAAGAGGTAATACTTTCCCATTAGGTTGCCATTTCAGCACAAGATCTACTGCATCCTCTTTGCTCTGGGAGAAGATGGACTTGGGAAGAAAGGGCAGAACTGTGAATGGTTAGTGGTCTGTGGAATACAGGGCTGGAGGGTGGAGAATCAGTAGGTCAGATCCTAGACAATCAGTTGTCTTCAGCCACTGGTCTTTAGAGTGCAATTTTTGCAGTTGAGAATTCTCCTTCAAACCTAGTATGGTGCTGGGTCTGTTTCTCCTCATCAACTTGGTCCTTGAGATATTACACTTCTTTGTCTTTACACCTGAATGTCGCTGACCAATTCCTCTATGGGCTTATCTATGTTCCAAATTGATCTTGTGAATCTTACTTTTGTTATTCTGTTGTTACTGTCAATAGGATATTAATGGGATATTGGGATTATTATAAACCATTGCCCAAATTTCAATAGTTTAAACTCATTTAAATATGTAAGAAAATAAAATTATGACTTACTTTTTTAATAGTTTTCAAGATCACTTCTAAATTTAGAGCCAGCCTTAAGAATATCCAATATTTTGAAGCACTATATGATAGTTGAACTTTAGTAAACTCTCCAGTTTTACTTGTCTTCTCTTAGAATGATTGATTCTGGGTAGGCTGATTAGAAAAGTATCCCATTTCATCAGTGCATATGTGGTGCATGGGTGTAATTTCTTAGCTCTATTCTCTTTGCTTTTCAGAGGAAAAACAATCAGACACCATTTGAGTTATAACGTGAGACATTAAGGTTTTAATACCTCAGAATGAACTACTTACCCTCTTGAAATATACATTACTGACTCTCTTTTATATCTGCAGCCACGCCATTTTCTCCTGATTTCTCTCCACTGAACGACTGCTCAGAATCTCTCATTTTTTGTAGGTCTTGCATTTATTTTGAAAATGAAAGGGTCGTGGGGAAGAGTTAGCTCTTCTCTAATTTTACTGAAAATGACACTGGGTTTCTGTTTCTCCTTTGTATATGGACTATTTACAGTCTTCAAACTTGACTGCTGGTGTAACTCCTTCAAAAATACTCCTTTTCTATAAGTTTTAATTATAAAGGATTTCACCCTTAGGATGGAGAGATTTCATTTCTTTCACTTTAATATACAGCTGTGTATTCCTTTTTTTTTCTGAATGTCTATTATGGAGATATGGAAGAAACTATAATTCTTATCTGCTTTTTGTGAGCTGTAATGTCTATTTAGGATTCTTCCTAGGCAGGTCATTCATCTTTTTAAAAAATAGAGAACTTGGGACTTTAGAAACAAACCATCTACTTTTAATAATCATCTATAAGCAGAGGATGGGGGCAGGGGTTCAACTAGCCCAAAATCTCCTATGCTATTCTTTCTTCATTCATAAAAAACGTATGGGTTTCCTACTACATGTCATGTTCAATTTCAAGTCATAAAAATATAGCAGTAAATGTAAAAATAAATGTCAATAATTTCTGCCTTCAAGGGTTTTGCATTCTCGTGAGGAGATGCAGAGAGTAAATAAGAAAAATAAAGTAAGAACATAGCATGTTAATTATTATATAATATTTATAATAATTTCATATAAAAATGTTATATTTTATTTCTACTATTTTATGTGTTCATTTGTCTACTCTATTACAAAATATTGTATCAAGGAAGAAAGTAAAATAAAGAAAGGGAACATGGAGAGTTTGGGGAAAGTATGTAAGTTATAGTTATATATACAGGAATTAAGGAAGGCATTACAGCAAAGATCTTTAAAGAATTCCTTGAAGGAAATCAGGAGAGAAGTCATATGATGTCCTTCAAGTAGTCACTCAAAAGTACCTTTCTCTATAAGGTCTTTGTTAACTTTTTTTTTTTTTTTGTCCGTTTGTTTTGGTTTTTTGTTTCAACACGGAGTCTTGCCTTGGTAGAGTTCTGTGGTGTCATAGCTCACAGCAATCTCAAACTCTTGGGCTCAAATGATCCTTTGCCTCTGCCTCCCCAATAGCTAGGACTATAGGTGCCCACCACAATGTCCAGCTATTTTTAGAAAGAGGGTCTTGCTCTTGCTCAGGATGGTGTTGAACTCCTGAGCTCAGGCAATTTACCTGTCTCAGCTTTCCAGAGTGCTAGACCTACCGGCGTGAGCCACTTTGCCTGGCTTTGAATACTCTCTTCCAACTCTTCTTGTCCATTTTCCCTACTTTATTTTCTTCTTGATATTGAAACACGTTATTTGAAAGAGCTGTGAGTGTGCAGACTAGGATGTGATAATGTCTTGGCATGCTCGAGTAACAGAAAGGAGGCCGTGTGGCTGCAGCAAAGTGACTCAGGAGGAAGGCAGTAGGAAATAAAGTCAGAAGCATGGTGAAGGGTAAGCCGGTACGGCCCCGATGAGTCACTGTGAGGATAGTGGTTCTCACTCTAATCCATATGGAAACTTGGGGATGAGGGAATGCCCTATCAGTGAGAACTTGGAGTACCAACTGCAGAAAGATGTAGCAGACCTGCTAGCCTAGCTACAGGTACAATAGTTTTAAAGGTGCCCCCGAACAGCATGAAGACTAATTAAAATCCAGTCCACATTCCACCACAGGTTCTCAGAGATGCTCATAGGAGGTCCATATGAACAGTAAGACTGGTTCCAAAGGTAACCTCTGAACCATGAGGTAGGCCTGGTACAGGTAGTATAAAAGAAAACCAGCCATAACTTTTACTTCTTTGCCTTTTCTTTGTCACAACAATGGGTCCCATTTGCTGTCTATGGCAAACACATCTTGCTCTGTAAGCCTATACCTTGCTCTAACTCTGTAAAACTATGTATACTATCTTTCTCTTTCTCAATAAAACTTCCTTTTCTGGCTAAAACTTTGCTTTCTCTTTTCAATTATTTCAGCAACTACCTTGAGTCACCACCACCCTGCTCTAACAAAGCAATTGATGAGGTTTGAGCAGAAGAGAGACACAGTGTACAATAATTCAGACAGGAGACAGTGATGGCAGCAGTGAAGGGAGACAATTAATCATAACTTGGACATACTTGGAAGCTAGAGCTGACATGTTTTACGGAGGGATTAGATGACTCCCCGCTAATAATTCTCTAACTGTACAGAGGTTGGATAGTCATCCCTCTTTGTGTTCCATGGCCCTGAATTTGGGGTTCCTAAGGCCAGCAGCAGCTCCTGTCTCTGCACCAGTTTTCTCATGAATGCTTTTTAATTCCATTTCACTTTTTCAGCCTCATAGATAGTTACATTTGTTCTATTTGCTTTCTTCCTGAAATTCTATGAAAATGTCTGCTCCACTCAAAACTCTCTTTCTGGTTTTCACTATAGCTATTGCAATGATTTGATTGATTTTTCCCCTCCAATGTTCATATTGAAATTTAATTCCCAATGCAACAGTATTGGCTGGGAAGTGTGGCTTTGGGGATGTGAGTCATGAGAGCTCTTTTTTGATGAATAGGCTTATGTGTCCTTATAAAAGGGCTTGATGAAAGAAGTTTGCTCCCTATGCTCTTCCCCTCTTCTGCCATGTGAGAACACACGGTTTGTCCTCTCTTACCATTCTGCCTTGTACCATGGGAGGACACAGCATTCCTTTCCTCTGGAGAATGCAGTTGTCACCAGACAATTAAACATGCCCATGACTTAATACTGGACTTCCCAGCTTTTGAACTGTGAGAACTCAGGTATATTTTTGTAGCAGCACAAATGAACAAAGGTAGAAATTGCTACCAAGAAGCGGAGGTGTTCTGTAATAGATACTTGAAAATATATTATAAAAGTGGCTTTGGAACTAAGTCATGGATATAGGCTGGAGCAGTTTTAAAGTAAATGCTAAACAAAACTTGAATTATTATGAATGAAACATTAAGAGAAATTCTGGTGAGGGCTTAGAAGAAAAAGAAGAGCTGTAGAGAGGCTCTCAGTATTAGAGATTAAGTGGTCATGAACAGAGTATTGGTAGAGATGTGGGCAGTAAAGGTCATTCTGATGAGGTGTTGGATGGAAATGAAGAGCAAGGTACTGAAAAGGTGAGTAAGAGGCTAAGCTTGTTAGAAAGTAGGAAAGAATTTGGCTGATTTAAATTCATGTCCTAGGTCTTTGTGGAAAATATAATTTCAGAGATAGGATACTTGGTGTAAGACATCTCTAAGCAGCAAAGCATTTATCATGCTGCATGGTTTCTCTTGACTGCTTATAGTGAAATGTAAAAAAAGGGGGTATAGGAGGCACCTGTGGGTCAGTGGGTAAAGCACCAGCCCCATATACCAGGGGTGGCGGATTCAAAACCAGCCCCAGCCAAACTACCACAAAAAAAAATCGCCAGGCATTGTGGTGGGCACCTGTAGTCCCAGCTACTCAGGAGGCTGAGGCAAGAGAATCACCTAAGCCCAAGAGTTGGAGATTGCTGTGAGTTGAGTGACACCACGGCATTCTACTGAGGGCAATAAAGTGAGACTCTGTCTCCATTAAAATAAAAAAGGGGGGGGGGACATGATCATGAGGGCATTTACAATCGGAAGGAAAGCAGAATGTAAAGATTTGGTAACTTACAGCTTGACCATGCAAAGAAAAAAATGGCATGTTCAGGACAGAAAACCAAGGGTGTACGGCCAAGAAGCCTTTTAATAAGGAGATTAGTATAAGTGGGAGGATCCCAGGTGCTATTTATTAAGGCAATATAGAATGACCCCAAGGAGATTTAGAGATCTTTGAGGTTGCCATGCCCATCTGAATAGAGACTCTGAGTGTCAGGTCCTTAAAAACAGAACAATTTCAAGGAAAGACTTAGGGAGCCTGTGAGACCTTGGGGTTCCTCAAGCAGGACTACTCCAAGTCTCTGCTTCCTAAATTCTTGGCCACCCCAGTGCTGACTCAAGTAGGCCCATGTGCAGCTAAGGATGCTGTTCCAGAATGTAGAAGCCATAAATTTTGGTGGTGTCCACGTGGTGCTAACTCTGTAGGCTTACCGAATGTACAAACTGTAGAGATGTTACAACCTCCTCTTTGATTTCAAAGGATGTCTGACACAGCATCAGAGTGCAGCCAAAGACTTACTGCAGAGGCTGGGCCAGTGCAGAGAGCCCTTGGTAGGCCAATGCTTAGTGAGGCAACAGGGGCAACGTTGGCCCCCACATCCCAGAAATATAGAGCCTCTGACAGGCGCCTTCAGCCTGGGAGAGTCAAAGACACCTTACTCCAAACTGTGACACCCTGGTATGAGCTCCATCCAGCAAAGCTATGATGGCAGGGTCCTCAGGAGCCTCATGGACCCAAAGTCTACCCCAATGTGTCTAGAAGGCAGGACATGCACCAAAGTTTATTCTCAAAGCTTAACATTTAGTATTGTTTGCCCTGTATTGAAGGTTGAGAGTCCCAATTCTCTGACCACTTGACCTGGTACAATTAATCACTGGAACTAGAAAGTACATCAGAGCATGAAGGACTCAAAAGTGAAGGTAAAACTGAAGCAACATAGGCAGTATGAATAAAATGTAAAAGTAACTTTGCATGGGTTATAGTATAATAGAGATATTTCATTTAAGAACAAAGGGAAAGCTTAGAGCACTTCCAGATAGAGTTGGACCCAGACGGGTCCCTCTGACAAATGAGAAGAGAGAAAGAAGAAGATGCAAAGGCAACATAGATATATATATATCCTCTTTCTCTCCGTATGAAATTCTTTGTAACTCTTCCATTGTTCTCTCTGCACCTCCAGGCACCTTTGTCTTTTTATACTGGTCATTGATGATTGTCCTTTTCTATGGATCATTGATTACGTGGGTTACCTCCTATTCACACCTCCCCTCCCCTTTTTTTGGAAAGAATTGCCAAGTGCTGATCACTATTTGTATAAATTTGCTATAGCACCTCTAGATTTTCTTATTCACCAGGCCAGCTTTTCTCCTGTCCCCCTCGAAGTCCCTTTCTTTGTCCCTTCTCCTTCTGTTGGGTTTTAAACTTGTTTGGGGTTGTCACTCCCTTTTTACCCCCCTTTACTTTTTCCTTCTCTAGGAAAAGCCACCTATGCCTATCCCCCCATCCCACCATTGTATTTGTTTGATTTCACAGGTTCAAACCTGGAGAGCTATTTGCCTCAGGAGGAATCATCCCTTGAGGCTCACCATATCTGATTTTAGAAGAAAATCTGAGCTTAAGTCTTTTAAATTAGTGATGGAAGAAATTAAGCATTTGGGGGCTATTGAGATTAAATGAGTGTATCCTGTATGTGAGATGGCCATAAAATTTGGAGGAACCAGGAATGAAATTCTACGGTCTAACTGTTCTTACACCCTCCAAAATTTATGTTGAAACTTCATTTTCAGTGCAGCAGCAGTGGGACACGTGATCTTGGCTCTGCTTTCAGGAATGGGATTATAAACCCTTATTAAAGGGTCTGACAAAAGAAGTTTGTACCTTTTTGTTCCTTCTCTCTTCTGCTATGTGAGACCATACTGTTCTTCCCCTTTAAATAATGACATCCTCATCAGACAACTGAACCTGTAGGCTCCTTGATCTCAGACTTCCTAGCCTCCAGATCTATGAGAAATACATTTATGCCCTTTATGAATTATCCAGTCTCAAGTGTTTTGTTTAACAGCACAAAATGAACTGAGACAGTTATGAATTTCTTCTTCCCTCTTTTTAAAACTCAATGATCTGTAATTTCACTAACATGTAGATGGAGAGGAGAGTAAATCAGACATAATTTGACAAGGAATATATATCATAGTAATTACAAATGATAGTTCTGGCACCAAAATGTCTGATTTTGAATCTAAATTCTAACTCCTATTGCAGTTGAGTGGGACCACGGTCAGGTCATTTAACCTCAGCGTGCTTCAAGTGTCTCATGCTGATGCTATGTACCTCACCTATGAGTTTTGGAAAATTAATCATGCGAAGCACTCAGAAGGAACCTGACAACTCAAAATCAATTATTACCTGCTACATAATTGTTGTTTTTATTTAAATTCCTCTCTGCGTTTCTGATTCTTTATAGTTTTGGAGGAAGTCAAAGAATCTTTTTGAAATGCATACAGCCATACCTGATGCGAAGCTGAACTTGAAAACATTTACTTCTCTCAAACAAACAAAATAAATTATTCAAAACCTAGACACACACACCATGAACAAATGAAAATAAAACACTCTTATCTCTGAACAGCAAAGAATGCTGATGATGAAGGCCTGGCAACATTTCCCAGATAATTAGAGTTCAGAAGAACATCCCACACCTCTGTGAAGGTCCACTGGATAAGGCACAATTTGACTTAAAAGATATCATTTTAAAGTGGCAATTTTCCTCCACTAACATCATTTAATAATGTTGTACTCATAGCTATCCAGTGAAGAAACTATTGTCTATTTAGATGAAGTATTCTTCTTCCTCTACCAGAGTGAGTATATTTGGCAATACTTCAGGAACTTTGTTTTGCCCCAGGGAATTGGTAATATACATATATAAAATCAGGTAGCTTCCTGTTCGTATGCATTTTCCACTTTTCCCATTTTTTGACATCTATATCTCCAGTTGCATGCTGTTTCTATGCTGCTTTCCTGAATTTTTTATTATCTCTCCCTCTCATTCTCTCTCCCTCTCTCTGTCCTCCCCACCCTTGTTTGGTTTTGTTTTATCTATGTCAGATTGCTTGACAGACACAAATTAATTGATCAATTTGAGACAAATTTTAGATTACAAAAATAGGATTATTCTTCCATAACAGTGCTTTGCATATTGAAAAAAATAAGATATGTCATTCACTGTTTTGAAGTTTGCAAACTGAAAAAAGAAATAAAGGAATTCTTAACAAAACCAACTCCATTCAACATGGTTAAAAAATTGACAGCAAAATATTGAAGATGATTTGAAACATGGATTTATGTCAAATATGTTTAACATGAACTCCATTTAAAGTATATTTTATAAATTAAATTATTGCCTATTTTCTATAGCAATACATGTGTAAAATTTATTTGAAAAACATACTTACATTGGCAGATCAGGGGCTATATGTTTTTTTTCTTTCAGTTTTTTTTTAAGAGGGAAAGTAAATTTGTACAATTTAGAGATTTTTTAAAAGTTAAGTTAAAAGAAAAAATAATAAATAAAACTAAATGCATGTAAAAAGTTGGCAAAATGAAAAACTTCTAAGAGGCTTATATAATAAAAGTTTATAAAAATCTCATTTTGTATGAGCAAAACTGATGGAGATTGGATGGTTTTGTTTGTAAGTTTTTATTAAAATTAGCTCTAACATTAATATAGTAATGCAAAGGTAAAATTTGATTTTCTTTTTAAGCAAAATTTTTGTATAGTATTAATAAAAAGTAATAAAATTTTTGTTTACTTTTTTAAAATTAAATGATAGCTGTGTACATTAATGCAATCATGGGGTACAGTGTGGTGTTTTCATATACAATTGGAAATACTTTCATCAAACTGGTTAACATAGCATTCATGTCATTTTCTTAGTTATTGTGTTAAGACATTTATATTCTACTTTTAGAAAGAGTCACTTGTACCCTTGTAAGATAAACCATAGAGGCGACCCCATCAATCACCCTCCCTCCACCCATCCACCCCTCTCCTCTCCCCTCCCCATATTCTTAGGCTATAATTAGGTTAATTAGTTTCATAATAGGGCTGTATACATTGGATATTTTTCCTTCCATTTTTGTGATACTTTGCTAAGAAGAACATTTTCCAGCTCCATCCATGTAAACATGAAGGAGGTGAAGGCTCCAGTTTTTTTCCAAATTTATTTTGCAAATAAAAGAAGCAGGGAGAGAGGAAGAGATAGATTTAGTTTGCTTCATCATATTGTATCTTTATTAAGTCTTGTGGTTGGAAAACTGAGTCTTCTACAAAAGAGTAAAGGATCTTATATTTTAAAATCATTGAATTTGCAGTGAACTATGATCCTATTTTGAACAAGTGTTTTAAACCTTTGATATTTGGTGACCTTTTAAAACCAAACATCAAACTCTAAATTCACTCTTTTTGACCTCAAGCTAACTTTTTAGACATTAGGGCCCTTTGAAGTCTAAAAGAAATCTGTTAGGTTTATTTGATAGGTTAAAATCATATGGGAAGCATTGTCAAATATCAAATGGTATATAATATTTGGGGGTTATATTTGCATAAATGTAATATGATTTCCAAAATTGTATGAGATTCCTAAAATTCTCATATGTCTTAGTATATGTTATCAATAATTACTATGATTATCATGTTAAGTTGTTATATGCCAAAGAAATAAACAAATTATCTTGTCATCTGTGTCTTTAACCTTGGCAATTCTAAACCTTTTTGTCTTCAACACACAATTATTGGGTTTTTTTTTGATACTTCTCAAAATATGATTTGTCATCAGCATCCAAAATCTGTTTCTTTAAGGAAATTCATGGAAAAACTCTTGGCAAGTTCTTTTCAATAGAAGAACTTCAATAAAGTTCTTTTCAATAAAAGGTTTCTAATTACTTCAGAGATTGTACCATTAAACTAGGACAAAACTTCCAAGACTCTAATTAGAAAGCCAGTGCGTTCAGGAGGATTGCAACACAACATCAATTGGAACAAGAGTTCATTACATGGAACTAAGCTGAGAGTGGAGTGAATTTTTTTTTTCCTTTTTTGTCATTTTAAATAAAACATTGCTGAATTTTTTTTTTATGCTTTGTTTTTCAAAGTTAAGAAAGCATTTTTCTTTTGAACTATTTATATCTTACAACAAGTTAGGTTAACCGTACCTTCATGAATGAAAATTTGAAGCATTATCATTTTTCAGAATGATTTCGTAGATTTGGAAACTACTTGTGAGTATTCTTAATTTATGAAAAAATAATTATTTACATAATAATGTCAATAAGAGTCTGTTTTCTTTTGTGCCAGAACATGGTTGGAATCACTGGTTATTTTACCGAGACTTTGATTGTAATGGCGTAGCTTCAGATTCGCCCAGATTGCTTTAAGAAATCCAGGTTGACTTCATAAAGCCAATAAAGGTACTTTGAAAAAACTGGCCTACTACTTTGTCTCCATGTTTTTTTTTTTTACAAAGTTCCTAACCTGTGGCTAGTAAAGATAGGCACTTTCTGACATGCCCAGGAATCTCAAGATTTTGGGAGGACCTAGAGAAAAGAGGAATTCACCCCATTTGTACAGGTATTGCAGACACAGTCTGAAAAACCCTTGGCTTGGTATTCCAGCCTCAAGAGGCTTTTGAAAGTCTAATCTGAGATATCTTACTTTTTAAAGTTTCAGCAAGGCCAATTTATTTATTTATTTATTTATTTGAGACAGAATCTCAAGCCGTCACCCTGGGTAGAGTGCCATGAAGTCACAGGTCACAGCAACCTCCAACTCTTGGGCTTAAGCGATTCTCTTGCCTCAGCCTCCCAAGTAGCTGGGACTACAGGCACCCACCACAATGCCCAGCTATTTATTGGTTGTAGTTGCCATTGTTGTTTGGCAGGCCTGGGCTGGAATGGAACCTGCCAGCTCTGGTATATGTGACTGGCACCCTAGCTGCTTGAGCTACAGGCACCGAGCCTATTTTCTTTTCTTTTTTTGAGACAGAGTCTCACTGTATTTCCCTCAGTAGAGTACAGTGGCATCACAGCTCACAGCAAACTCTTAGGCTTAAGTGATTCTCTTGCCTCAGCCTCCCAAGTAGCTGGGACTACAGGTGCCCAACACAATGCCGGCTAGTTTTGTTGTTGCAGTTGTCATTGTTGTTTGGCAGGCCCAGGTGGGTTCAAATCTGCCAGCCCAGGTGGATGTGGCCAGGGCCCTAACCACTGAGTTACGACCACTCAGCCAGGAAGGCCAATTTAAAGAGACCCTTTATGGCTCTCTATTCTTGCTGTACTTCATACAAATAATCAGTCTGAGGATAACATTAAAGTTCATTTTTACAAATAACTTGGTCTTACTATGAATGGTCATTGGTACAAACGGGACTGGAGAGAAAAAATTATGTTCAAAAGGGAACTAAATGGTACACCTGTAACTGAATTCTAGCTTTGGCCATTTGTTTTTTGAGTTTTTATTATTTGCCTACAATTTGGACTGAATCCCAGATTTTTCCTTGTCTATAATTTTCAAAATAATTTCCCCCATTTTTCTGACTTGATATCACTGAAAATAAAATTGCCTTCACTTAAATCCCTACAAGCTGAAGCTAGAAAACTTGGTCTAAACTTTAAAAAAAATATCATTACAGCAATTTAACATATGAGCATCTTTCATGCTTGACGATATATAGACTATGCAGAAAGTTCAGTGGAATACAGCATACAAAATCCAAGCCAGAAAAAGTCCACCAAATTGCCACAAGAATTGTTATCTACCAAAGCTCATACTCAATATGAACTCAACATGCTATTTCCTTTCCTGAACACAGACTTCCAGAAACCATCTAGTTCTTGTCTCTAAGATCCAACCTAAAAGGCAAATGTCTCTGTGAGGTTTCTTTATTTATGCAGGTGCAGGAAAAACATATAAAAGCAGAGTGTAATTTGTTTTTCAAAACACTCCACTGGGAGACAAAGAAGAATATTACACCCAATTTTAGTACCAATCAAATTCTGGTACTAAAAATGCCCAAGCAATATTCTAAATTGTAATCCCTGTGTTGGAGTAAATAGTAGTTATTCACGGAGAATACAGGATTCACCACTATTCAAAATAGCCAATGGCTTTAGGGTACCAAATCCTTGAGAGTTTGTAATGATGGCTCTGCACCACAGGCTACAAAATCACCTACAAACGGAGTCACGTCAAATTTGAGACAAAAAAGTCAATATATGACATGTAAACAGTCAAAGAGCTCAAAATTTGGGTGGAGAAATGTTTAATCTTTAGGATATACTGCTACTTCATCTACTTGAGTTTAAAATTAAGCAGATGCCTCAAAGTGATACAATATATCTGTATTAAGTGGGACGATTTATTATAAAATGATTCAACTTCAAAACTATTTCCCCTTGAAATATATGTACATCCATTTTGTCTGATCCAGGTATAATAGAAGAGGCTAGGTTCTAAATGAATGTGTGTAAATAAGAAGAAAATCTAGTTTCTAAGATGTCCATAATTTAGTTTCCTTGCTTTTTTACTTCAGCCAAAATCACTCCCTAGATACAGACCTGTGGAATATGCTACCCTTTTTACCCTTCAATACTATTATTCTGTTCCCTTGGTCTCTGATTTAGGAAGAAGCCAGGTGACTTCAGCCTGCAATGTTACATAAGGCGTGGGAGAGAATGTCACACTTTGTTATTTGACAAACGATGTCCTAGAATTTCTCCACATGTGGTTATCTGTTTGTTCATTTTTTTTGTTGATGACAAGAATCTCACCATGTTAAGATCAGATAGAAATCTCCTAGCATGAAGAGATTTCAAACACAAAGGTCAAAGAAAATATAAATTAAAGCCACTCAGTCTTAAAATGCTAAATCAAAAATGCAATAAGAACTTCATACAGCTGTATATTTTGAAGTGAAAAGCCTATTATATCACTATATTTTTTACTGAAATTACTATGTTATATAATAACATTTGTCTTAGGGGATTTTTCCATTATTTTATAAAGTGAAAATAAAGCACTGTTGACTATATATAAAAAATTATTCTGATTATAAACCCTGGAGTCTTTTTGATTGAGGTAAAAACATCCAGTAGGCTTTGTATGGTAATTTTAGCTGATAAACTTTCAGAGACAGCCTTGAAATTATTTTCTTGAAATATAGTTTAGAAATTGGTATGAGATAACTGGGCCTTTGTGGATACCATATCATGCTAACCCGCTTGACTACTTTTAAGTTTAGTTTTGAAAATAAATCAGATTACAATCATTAAAAGAATAAATAAAAGAAATATTTAGGTAGAAGGCTTTTTTTCAACTCTGTTTTTAGACAATTACTTTAGATCTATTGCTTTTCCCGGAATGAGAGTGGTGAAAGTGCTGAAAAGTAGTCAGAAGTTTGAAGTTATTAGGGAAAGACTGTAGAATCTGCTGATGGATGGGAGATGGCTCTGAGGAAAACTAAGGAGCTCCCTGAGGACTTCACAGTCTTTCTTATGAGCTACAGGAAGAACGGAATTTCCAGTCACAGAGGTGGGAAATACAGCAGATAAGCCAGAAAAGGTAAAGTGAGAATCAGCAGTTAAGTTTCGGGCGTTTTAAATTGGAGATACAGACATAGAAGTGAGGAGATGAGCCCAAGCTTAAATAACTAGAGAAAGATATCTTAGCTAGAGGTGGTGTCTGCAGGCATGAACTGTGAATCTCACATTATCTTAATATCCTCCCTGCAGTGAAGCTTTCTTTATTTAAAACTTGACTATCTTATTTGGCATGGATTTTGTGCATTCGTTGTGATTTTAAAAATAGCATTGATAGATTATTCATCTTGTCGATTGAGTTTTTTTAAAGTCTTCATAAATTCTGTGCTTGAGGCTAGGACCCAGTACTATTTCTTCTTACTAATGTTCCCTGTTAGAGCTTTCTATGCACCCTGGGGTTATTTTTGCTCAGTCCTTGAAGAGTTTAGCACCTACTCTCAGTTCAAATTAATCCTGTTATAATCCTTGGAAATTTCTCTATCCTTATGAGTGATTTATTCTATCCCTAGCTTCTCAACGCCTTGCATCAAGCATCTCAATGTTTTTATCCTCCAAGCATCTTTTCCTCCATCCTTCTTCAGTTCTGTCTGTAGTAACCGTGGTTCTCAACCTTCCTAATGCCTCCTAATGCCACGACCCTTTACTCCAGTTCCTCATGTTGTGGTGACCCCCAACCATAACATTATTTTTGTTGCTACTTTATAACTATAATTTTGCTACTGTTATGAATCGTAATGTAAATATCTGATATGCAGGATGTATTTTCATTGTTACAAAGGGATTGCAACCCACAGGTTGAACTCAGCAGCAGTCTAGCTGCTGCTCTAGAATGATATATGTGATATGTCCCTTTCTCATGGCCCAGATATTGTCTTTTTTTTTTTTTTTTGAGACAAAAAAATACTTACTATATTGCCCTCAGTAGAGTGCTGTGGCATCACAGCTCACAGCAGCCTCAAACTCTTGGGCTTCAGTGATTCTCTTGCCTCAGCCTCCCAAGTAGCCGAGACTACAGGTGCCCAGCACAATGCCCAGCTATTTTTTGGTTGCAGTTGTCATTGGTGTTTAACAGCCCCAGGCCAGGTTCAAACCTGCCAGCTTCATCGTATGTGGCTGGCACCCTACTCACTGAACCACAGGTGCCCAGCCAGACATTGTCATTTTTAATCACTGATCCTCCTATAATCTCTGTTTCAAGTATCACACTTTACCTACACTCTCCTATGTTTTAAAAGCACTAGGTTCCCTAGTTCCTACAATCCTTTGACCCCATCAGAATTTAAAATATCTTATCAATTTAAAATCTTATCAATTCTTCCCCATCCCATACCACTCTCATACAGCTATTTCTCTCTTTATCCAGCATATTAATTTTTTTTTGAAGTTTTATTTTTGGCCGGGGCTGGGTTTGAACCCACCACCTCTGGTATATGGCTCTGGTGCCCTACTCCTTTGAGCCACAGGCGCGACCCTGGCATAATCTTTTTAATTTGCTACTGCTTCTGCCTGAAAGAATCCTTACATTTTTATCACTTTCTTTTTTAAAGTGTTTTTTTGTGAAATAAATTTTATTGTATACATTTAAGCTATATGGCATGAAGTTATATGATACATATATAAATCATATACAGATGTATATATACACATACATAATAAAATATAGTAAAAAATCTGTAAGTTGATCACCCAAGGAGACTGTAACAAACTGGTCAATGTACAGAGGTATTTAATATAAGGAACTGGGTCTACTGCACTGATCTGTATATGTGATGCATGTCAGGTCTATGAAAATTAGGTCAACTTAAGGAAGTGGTCGATGTAGGGAGGTCTTCAAGTATAGAGGTTCTATTCTAGTTACTTTAGTGGAGCAAATTAATATACCTGTCATCTCATAAAGTTATCCATTGTGGTAAGAGTAGCTATAATTTACTCAATTAGCAAAAATCTTAAATAAATACACTATTATTAGCTGTAGTCACCAAGTTGCCCATTAGATCTTATAACCGGCTCATTCTACAAATTTGCTACTTAGTGTACTTGACCTGAATTTCTTCATTTTCTACCCCCATTCCAATCCTGGTAAGCACTATTTTATTCTTTATCTGCCTATTTGGCCTCTTTTTATGAGATTTCACAGATAAACGAGATCTTTCCTAACATACTACCTTTTCTAAGAAACTACCCTGTCCCCTCTCCTTCATGGCACTTCCTGTACCTCTCCCAAATTTCATTTTTCCTAGCACTTTGTCTGACATTCTATATCAGGGGTCCTCAAACTTTTCAAATGGGGAGCCAGTTCACTGTCCCTCAGACCATTGGAGGGCTGGACTGCGGGCCCCAGGACAAGTCAGCTAATAAGCAGGACAGGCAGTGTCAGCAAAAACACCCAGCAGGTGGGATAAATGTCCTAGGTGAGCTGCACATGACCCGCGGGCTGTAGTTTGAGGACATCTGTTCTGTATGTTGTAATCATGTGTTTATTAAATCTAATATCTCTCCTATCTACACATAAACTCAAGGAGGGAAAGACTTCATTTTGCTTTCTTAAAAACTCAAATAATTTATAACAAATTTTTCTCTCACATCTTCACAGCAAGAAAATACTGAAAATTAAAGTTCTAAAAGGAGAAAGTTATGGAATAACCATTTTCTCTTACTTGTCTACCTTCTTGTAATTTTTCAGAGATGCATGTGGGGCTGAAATATCATAGAAACTACCTTTCCATTGCCTTACTTAAAATACTCATGGACCTCTTGTGTCCTATGAAATTAAGTTCAAACTTTTGTCAAGTATGTATAAAACCCTTTCAAATATATGACCTCAAATCAAAGCTTGACCCTCACTTTTAGAGTCTCCCTGACTTAACCTACATCTATGCTAAGCTTTTTTAAAAAGTAAATGCCTATGTATAGGTGATATATTTTCTTCCATCTTTCAATCCCTAGAATGGTTTTAGTCTGCTGATAATTGTTTGGAATGTTAGTACATAAATTAAATCATAAACAAACATACTACTATCTACTAGGTCTGGAATATAAATCTACCCCTCTGAATCCTCAGAGAACTCAAATGACAGTTCCCATGTGACTCCCTAATCCTACTACTAGGCATCTATCTGGAAGGAATAAAATCATTTTATCATAAAGACATTTGCTAGTTTGTTTATCGCAGCTCAATTTATAATTGCCAAGATGTAGCAACAACCCAATTGCCCATCAAATCAGGAACGGATTAACAAACTGTGGTATATGTATACCATGGAATAAAATTTAGCCATAAAAAAGATGGAGACTTCACATCTTTTATATTAATCTGAATGAAATTGAAACTCTTCTTCTTAGTAAAGTATCATAAGAACAGAAAAGCAAATATCTAATGTACTCAATACTGACATGAAGCCAGTAGATGATTTAATTCAAGCCCATGTAGGAGGAAAAATCAATTCAAATAAGTTGGAGAGAGGAGGAATGAAGAAGGGAAGAGGGGGAGGAGGTGGGGACGAGGTGGGGATTGGTGTGCTCCACTTAATGGGCACACTGTAGGGGTGTATGGTACAGTTTTATGTGTGGGAAAGAACTGTAAGAGTGTCCCTGGCTAATAAATTCAAATATTATGACCCTTTTTTTGTATCCACACATTAACCTGAAATTAAAGAAAAAAAAATTAACTACATCACATTTAACCCAATAACTGCATGGTCTCTGTATTCTTAAAGCAGATTTCATGACCATCTATTCATTCCCATAAACAAAAGTTCTTCAGAATAAACTTAACTATTTCATTTACCACACATTCCATTTTTCTTCCAATTTAAATCAATTTAGCCTTAGAAATTTCTTTTTTTTTTTTGAGACAGAGCCTCAAGCTGAGCCCCTGGGTAGAGTGCCATGGCTTCACTGTTCACAGCAACCTCCAACTCCTGGGCTCAAGCAAGTCTCCTGCCTCAGCCTCCCAAGCAGCTGGGACCACAGGCGCCCACCACAACGCCCAGCTATTTTTTGGTTGCAGCCGTCATTGTTGTTTGGTGGGCCAGGGCTGGATTCGAACCCACCTCCTTAGGTGTATGTGGCTGGTGCCCTAGCCGCTTGAGCCACAGGTGCTGTGCCAGAAATTTCTTAGATATGTGATCCCAGCTCTCAATCCTCAGTGTCATATCTCAGCCCTGTAACTCATTTTCTCCTCCTAGACCTGTTTAACTCATTAACCTGAAATTTGCCTCTTCTACTGATGGCCCATTCTTCAAAATGTGAGTGGATTCACCTTTCAGAGAATATATCTAATCAGGCCTCTCTGTAGATGACATTTTTGTACTTTCTAAGTCAAGGGAAAAGCCCAGATTTCTAGGCATGATGTGTAATATGTCCACACTGTCTGGAATCAATATTTCTGTCTACCCCTATTATTTCACTCATACCATAATAAATTTCAATGGCTTGTGATACTCTTGATTTTGCTCTTACATTGGGCCACCCTCTCTCCTCTGTTTGATTCTTAAGATGTGGAGTTCTCATGTACACATCCTAAAATTATGTTTAAAATGTTGGCAAATAGTTAGATGCAGTTCTATTTTAATTCTTAAAAGTAATGTTTCATATTTAAAAAACTAGTCCACACACAAAATTGTATACACATATGGTAATGTCTTAAATAATGTCCATGTATAATGTGTCTGATATACTATAAGAAAGAGGTTTATTATCTTTATTATTTGTGCCTCATAGAATTAATAGTACCATTTTATATAGATATTCACTATGTAAAATATTTTTTAAATTTTTAAAGTAAAATTTGAACTCAAAATGTGAACTAAAAAACAAACATATTCTCTATTTTCTGTAAGAATAGTGTTGTAGACAATATATTCAATTTCTTCTAGAGTTACTGGCCCAGTTTGCTATATTTTATGTTACATACTGAATTACACATTTTTTAAAATTTCAAAATGTTACGGGGGTACAAACGTTTGGCTACACAAATTGATTTTCTACAGTTTAAGTCAAAGTCACAGGTGTGCCCATCACCCAGACTGTGCATTGTACTTTTTGATGTGATTTTACCCATTTCCTCCCCACTCCCACCTGCTTGATTTCAACTGAGTTTTACTACCATATGTGCACACAAATATTGATTGGTTAGTTCCACTTTAATAGTGAGTGTATGGGGTGTTTTTTCTTCCATTCTTATAATACCTCATTTAGCAGAATAATCTTTAGTTCCATCCAGGTTGTTACAAATGTTATTGGTTCATTTTTGTAGCTGAGTTGTACTCCATGGTGTACAGATACCACATTTTATTAACCCACTCATGAACTGGTGGGCACTTGATATGAAACTATAAGAATTCTAGAAGAAAATATTGGAAAAACTCTGCTAGATATTGACCTAGGCAAAGAGTTTGTGAAGAAGACTCCAGTGGCAATCACAGAAAATATGAATGAGACAAATGAGACTTCCTTAAATTAAAATGTTCTGCACAACTAAGGAAATGATTGGTAGAGCAAATAGACAAACTACAGAATGAGAGAAAATGTCAGTAAAGAGCTAATAACCAGAATCTACAAAGAACTCAAGCAAACCAGCAAGAAAAAATTAAACAACTCCATTACATGAAAACAGTGGCCATAACATATGGAAAGAAGTTTTCAAAAGATGATAGACTAAAGGTCAGTAAATGCAGAATAAAGGTTCAACATCTCTAGTCATCAGGGAAATGAATATAAAAGCCACAATAAAATATCACAAAACTCCAGCAAGAGTAGCTTTTATCAAAAAGCCCCCAAGTAACAGATACTGGCATGGATGCAGAAAAAAAGGAACATTTATGCACTGTTGGTCCAGCTGCAAACTAGTAAAACCTATGGATAATAATATGGCGATTCCTCAAAGAACTAAAAGTAGACCTCTCATTTGATCCAACAATCCCACTTTTGGGTATTTACCAAATGGAAAAAAATAATCCATTTTATCAAAAAGACCCTTGCATTTGAATGTTTACTACAGCACAATTCACACTTGCCAAGATATGCATTTTGTATTTTTAGGGAAAATTATTCAATTCAATTAAAATTTCAAATTACTATGTAAAAGCATAGAATTCTCCAATTCATCTTCAACTTATTATTTTTCAAATATTTTTAAGTTAATTTATACTGATATGTATCTGTACTAGTTTTCTATTTCTGAAGGTTAAAATGCCATAAAATAAGCAGCATAAAAACTACACTTATATATTAACTCAGTTTCTGTAGGTCTGAAGTCAAGCATAGCATGAATTGCTCTGTAGTAAAAGTATCACAAAGTTGATGTCACAGTGTTGGTTGGGCTGAGTTCCCTGAATCTCTGGGCAATCTTCCTCTAAGCTCATTTTTTGGTGGAAAAAAATAATCAATTCCTTACAGTTCCATGACTTAATTTCTTTATTCCTATCTGGCTACTGGCCAGAGGACTGCTCTTAGATTCTTGAAGTTGCCTATAAATTTATCACATGGCCTTCTCCATTTTAAAGCAATCAGTGGCCCATTGAATCCTTCTCATGCTTTGACTCTTAGATGACTTCTGCTGTGAATAGTCAACAAAAACTCTGCTTTTAAAGTGCTCAGGTGTTTAGGCCAGGCCCACCTGGTTAATCTTCCTATGTCAAAGTCAACTGTGCTATATAACATAAACTATTTTTTTCTGGGTTTTATTTGAGAATTTTGCATTATTAGTGGCACTATAGAATGATATATCAAATTAGGTAATTTATTTCTTTTGTCCATTTTTATTTTTTTTTAATTTCAAAATCCTTAAGGAGTACAAGTATTTCTAGGTAGATGAATTATATCATGCTGAAGTCAGGACTTCTAGTGCACCTGTCACCAGAATAATGTACATTTGTATGTGATAGATAGATTTTATCCCTTACATACCTCCTACCAATTCTTTATTTCCAATGTCCATTATAGATGTTTATGACCATATGCCTCCTTCATTCAGCTCTTGCTTATAAGTAAGAACTGGATATCCGTTTTTCCATTCCTGAAATACTTCCCTTAGGATAATTGTCTCCAGTTCCATTCTAGTTTCTGTAAATTATTTCATCCATTTGGATGGCTGGGTGGTAATCTAGGGTATATATATACTAATTGCTCTTTATCCACTCATCAGGTGACAGGTCTGCAGGTGATAGATGACTTGGCATTTGCTTGCCTGACAGAAACATTATTTCTCCCTCATTTATGAAACTTTAGTTTTGCATAATATAAAATTCTATTGGCATTTATTCTGTTTTAAAAATCTAATCGTCTGTACCCTCACATTAATCTAAAATGTAAAAAAATACTTAAAATGAGAACCCACTTCCTCCTGGCTGGACAGGGCTTTGCTGAGGTGTCTACTGTTAGTAGGGTTTTCCTTTGCAAGTAACTTGTTGCTTTTATCTTGCAGCTTGTGGTATTATTTTCTCTTCCTCTTTGACTTTGATGAGGCCGATGACTATGTGTCTTGGCATATCCTACTGGCTGTGACTCCTCCAGGTGTTCAATGATCATCTTCTGTCTGATTACCAAATCTCTAGTGATACCATGGAAATTTTGCTTAATTATTCTCTTAAATAGGATTTTCATACTTTTTACTTTTTCATTTTTTGAGACAGTCTCACTATGTCACCCTGAGTAGAGTGCCATGGTGTCACAGCAACTTCAAACTACTGGGCTTAAATGATTCTCTTCCCTCAACCTCCCAAGTAGCTGAGACTACAGGCACCTGCCACAATGCCAGTCTATTTTTTGTTGCAATTGTCAGTGATGTTTAGCTGGCCTGGGCTGGGTTTGAACCTGCCAGGCTCAGTGTATGTGGCTGGAACTGTAACCACTGTGCTACAGGCACTGAGTACATACTTTTTTACTTTTTCTTTTTCTCTTTCAAGGATACCTATTCTTATGATAGCTCTCTTTGCAAAATCTCATATTTTTTGCAATGATTCTTCATTCTTTATGTTTATGCATTATTTTTTTTTTGACCAGATTATTTCTTCTGCTTGTTTTGGCCCATATTTTTGAAATTCTCTAAATGACTCATTTCTTTAAGTTCTGTTATCTCTCTCTCTCTCTCTAGGTGATTCTCTAGGTGATCTCTCTCTCTTAAGGTGATTTTCTACCATCTCCCCCATTCTACTCTTTTTACTTGCCATCTACAAGCTGAATTTTGCATATGTCATTATAGAAATTTCCTTCAGGATGGAATTCATTTCCAGAGAGCTACTGCAATCCTTTGAGGGTGTCAAGATAGCCTGTTTTTTCATGCTGCTTGAGGCTTTATTCTGGTTTCTTCTCATCTGAGGCCTCTTCTCTCAGCTCAAAACAAATAGCAGATATGGTACACCTGCTCTTTCCTGCTGGTGCCTCTGTTGCTGAGTGAGGATAAAGATGGATCTCTGGGTGATATATTTGGGTCCTACTCTGGAAGCTTGACCAAGCAGGAGGGGGTGGATGTACTATGAGCCTTTAACACTGCTGGAACAACATGAACTAATTACAGGAATTAAATTAATTGCATTCATTCTGTCCTTTATTATGCCAGAAGTGCACAACAAAGATAGCATCCATTGAGAGCCCTCCTAAAATTCTCTCTACCACAATATCAAAATAGCTTCTCAAATAAACTTAGCTTTAGATAGACCAGGTTAAATAGAGCCCCTTCCACATAACCACGCTGGACATTTGAGGTTTGTCCAACCCTTAAGCCATCCTACACCTATATCTAAGCAAGTTTACAGAGATAACAAATGAAATCATTTTTCTCAATAGCATCTTTAAAAAATAATTTTCATTATTTATTCCCACTGACAAAATCTTAGCTCAGATTCTACTAGCCCTGTCAGTTGATGTCTGACCAACTACCCACTCTGGTCAGATGGTACTTGCCTCTCCCTCTTGATACTACCCCCTAATTTTAAAACATTTTTCTAATTTCCATTAAATTCAGCCTCTAAAAAACAAATCACATCATTTCATCTTATTATTATATGTATATTTTAGTTATCTTTGCTAGTGATAAATTTCAAACTCTTTGATTCATCATTATAAATCTGAGAAACAGCAGACAGTGTAAAATGGCTCTCTGGATTATTGTCACGTAACAGGGATTTGATTGATATTTGTTTGCTGAATTGCTGAAAAAGTTAATTTTAAAAATTATCTCATCTTATTTTGTCCACTTCAACTTTTCGCACTTTTCCTCAATCTGTGCTCAAAAAACATTCAGTACCTCACCTTTCACAAAATATGCAGCATCACACTTTTTTTTTTCTCTCAACACATGCTCTTAGCTATTCCTGTAATGCCTTTTCTCACGTTCTCTTCCTTCTCAGTTTTCAAATTTCACCTCAAGTGTTTCCTTCAGTGTGAACTCTTCTATGATCCTCTCAAATATTTGAGTCTTTTCCCCTTTCTATTATGTCAATGACCTCATAAAGTTATAAGTGGTATAATCATGTTAGGAAGAAAGTCCCATATTGTAATACTATGCATGGTACTTTGTAAAGCTGTGATCCATTTTTGAAAGAGTAGTTGATGGGAATACTGCTTTTCTTATTGAAAATTAGAAAAAAATGACATGTTGCAAAATAAATGTAATGTTGACTCACAAACAAAAAGTCAATGTTTAACTGAATAATGAAAAGTAGGTGATACCTTCTTAAAGGAAGAAAATGCAACTTGGAATATGCCCAGGAGAATACTACTGCAGAAGGATGGATCAGTGCTAAGAAGGATCCAGACAGTGGGACCAGAAGTGGGAGAGGGCCAGAGAGAATGAGTGGGCTCTGCAGTAATCGGTGCCTTGTAACCCCCACCTTAGAGCCAATTACCAAATATAACTGGATAAATTTCTGAGCTAGAATAGGGAAACTAAGATACATTAAGAATTTGTGATATATGGGAAGATGATGGGGGCACAAATGCCAGAAAACCAGTCACCACTGAAGGACTATATGTAATTACAACAAAGAGAATTCATTTCTCAAGATAGTACCATATTTACAATGTGAATTGTCATTTGCAGGCCTAGAGGTCATGTGAATAAAACAATACTCTTGGGAAATCAAGCCATCTTTAGATTTTTTTCTTTCAATGTTTGAAATATTAAAATTACAGAAAATTTTTTTTAATAAACAAAAGCTAGAAAACAAAGAAAATATGTGAGAACACCCCCCCATATATACATATAGACAAAGTCTATACATATTAAACAAAGTCTAGGAGGTTCAAAAATGTCCTCCTGGAAGATATCCATATCCTAACACCTGAAACATGTGGCTGACACTTCATGTGTCAAAAAATGAACTTCATACATGTAATTAGATTAGAAATTTTTATATGAGGACATTATCCTAGGTTCTAAATATATCCACATATGCCCTTGTGGAAGGCAATGGGGATTTAATACACACAGAGGAAAAGGTGATGTGAAAATGGAGCTGAGAGAGTGACGTGGCCAGAGGCAAGGGATGCTGGAAGCCACCAGACCATGGAAATGACAAGGTTGGATCCTCTTGAGAAAATATAGTCCTGTCCACACTGGTTTGGACTAGTCATACTGATTTCCTAAGTCTGGTCTCTAGACCTGTGAATGATACAGATTTCTGTGGTTTAAGACATCAAGTATGTGATTATTTATTACAGGGCCACAGGAAACCAATACCCATGGAATAATTAAATCAATGGATAAATTAGGCAAACCAGGACAAAAGTAGTTTTATACACTTTGAGGTAGATACAAGAAATTGGTGGTGACATTGGAAAAATTCTGATTTTGTAAGAATCTAGTTTATCATGTGGTAAGGGTCTTCATGCTGGTGGGGACTCTGCAGAGTCCCAGGAGTATAAAAGGCAGCACAGGGTTGTTAGGGGGCTGAGTACTTTACTCAGGTCTCTCTTCCTTTCCCTAGAAATCCACTAAAGTTTCTCTTATAATAACCCATTAATCCATATAACAGTTAATCTCAAATCCCAGTCATCTTTTAAAGGCCCCACTTCTCAATACTTCCGCCTTTGTGATTACCTTTCAATATAAGTTTTGAGGGGACAAATATTGAAACTATAGCAATGATTTTTCAATTTTCCATTTTAGCCAATTATAAAATAATTAGTATAATTGAATCAGAGGGAGTGAAGGGATGGCCGGGCCAAGGCAGAGAATTTTGGAGGACAATTCAAAATTACAATAAGACAAGTAACTCGAATTTGAAAGAAATATGAAAAAATATGAAGATAATTATGACTCTGTAGAGTGAAACTGCTTCTAGCATTTAGGAACGTATTTCCATTCTAATGGCATCATGATCTAAATACATTAATAACTATGAAAACTTTTCATGCTCAAAAATTACTTGAAGAAGTCTGGCCTGAAGATTATCCAGATCTCCAGATAGCAGCTTGAAAAGTATCTGATTTTAAACACAAATCATGACATTAGATTCACCTACTTAATATTTTCAAATGGCACTTTGAATAAACCAAGCCTCCTTCCCTTGTATAGTCCAGATCTTGCCTCCCACACAATCTCATTGTCAGTACTCATGATACCTCGTTCTCTTCCACCCTCCATCCCAACCTGCAGCTTTTACTTTGTTCTTATACACAACAAAGACTTTCTGGTCTTAATGTCTTTGCATATATATTTGGTTTTATTTTCTGATTGACAAGGATTCCCTGAAATTTTACTCAGGCATTTGGGTTAAGGAAGTAAGGCTTTCCTAACCACCAGATCTATTCTATCAGAATCTATTTTACATCCTTTTTTATTTTCTTCATATCACCATCTAAACTTATTTTCTTCATTTTTTACTAGTCTGTCATCAGTGTCAATGAGAGCAAGAAGTTTGGCTTATTCAAAACATCATAATGCATAGAACTGTGCGTCACATGTGACGGGTACCCAGATAGTAATATTAGTTGAATGAATACAAATCTTTAGAGAAGATTATAAGCCATCCCCTTCTCTTCTGAATTATTCCTGCGTACTGTATTTTAGGTATTCTTGTTGCATTGGAGGCAGTTCTTTCATCTCAATACAATACAACATTCTTAATTTTTTTCTTTAGATAGACCAGAAGATACCATCAGTATTCACTTACCAAAACAGAAGTTATCTATTACTCTAGGTCAAATTATTGTCAGTTGAGAATTTAAAGAGTTTTCTTTCTTAAAATTTCAATAGATTTGTGATACACAAGTTGTTTTCTGTTATATGGATGTATTCTGTAATAAAGAAATCAGGGGTTTTAGAGCACTTGTCAACAGAACAGTGTGTGTTATACCCAATAGGTAGAGTTTTATCCCTCATTCCCCTCCCCTATCTCCTCCTTAGTTTCTTCACATTAATTTGTATTTTATTACAGAGAGTGTCTCCTTTGGCTCTGAAAGGTAGGTTATTAGAAAAACTAAGTTCAAAATTGAAAGATTTTAGGCAAGAACCTTTGAACCTGATTCTTAGATGTTTGCCACAAAATTCAAAACTTCGATCTTCAGGGATTCTCCAAAAGAAGCAACTTTCTGTTGTTCAACACCATCTTTTAACCTAGTCATTTCTTCAATTATTTACTGAGTGACAACTACCTATTAGTCCCAACATAACAATCTTGGGCTACAGAAACTGAAATCACAAAGGCCCTTACCTCAGAGAGAGTATATTCAAGTGAACAAAAACAACCAATCACCAGATAAACAAGTTAAGTCCATATTACATAAAATACAGGGGAATGTAATGGAAGGAAAATAAGTGACAAGGATAAAAACAAATTTAGCAGTTATGGTAATGCTACTTAATATCAGATGTTTGAAGAAATACTAATCTTCATGGTGGGCAGATTCCAGGAGGAAAGTCACATATGTGAAGAAAGAAAATTCTAAGAGAGAATAACCAGAGCAAAATCCCTGAGTAAGCAGGTAGGTGTCTGGTATGTCCAAGAAATACCAAGAAGGTCAGTATGGATAGAGAGATAGAAGTAAAAGCTAGAGTGGTAGTAGATGAAAGGAGAAAGGTCAAAAGCAGAGGGGATAGGCCTTGAAGAGGCTTCTAGACTATTTTAAGGACATACAATTTAAGTCTGACTCTATTGGGAAACTCAGCCTCAGGAAGGATTTGAAGAAAGGAGTAACATGATCTGACATATTTCAATGGACTCATTCTGGCTGTTATGTTGAAAACATGTTTCTCATTCATTTCCATTAAGAAAAATTATAAAGATTAAGGATATACTAATTATTAAGCCAAGAAAATAGTTTCAAGTAGGTAGCTAAATATTTGATTAACAATTGGGAGATTTTTTCCTCTTGATAAAAATATATAAAATGGGGTACCTAATTCTTAAGTTGAACCACGTGAAATTTACAACATTCAGCAGTATTTGATTTGCAAAAAGAAGCAATTTTACATAACTTAACCTAGCAGTTCCTCAGTCGTCTTTTAAAAAGATGTTTTCATGTGTGCATCTTTTGCTGACCTTTAATAATTTTTTTCACAAATATCCAGCCAATTATTATTCTTTACCATTGTTGATTTCCGACCCCATGCACCTATGCCCGAATAACTCGGTTGACAGTTGACATTGTTAATAACTTTTCTGAATTTAATTGATTATTCCCACCTTCCATCCTCTTTGGTCCTCTGATGCTTATATTTCCAAATGTGAAATATAAGAGTTTAAGTGTGGAATGCAATTAACAATAGAATCTATTACTCAAAAATAACATTCTCTTCACCAATAAGAAGAGATGACCGGCTCGGCGCCTGTGGCTCAGGCGGCTAAGGCACCAGCCACATACACCTAAGGTGGCGGGTTCGAATCCCCAGCCGGGACCTGCCAAAACAACAATGACGGCTGCAACCAAAAAATGGCCGGGCGTTGTGGCGGGCGCCTGTGGTCCCAGCTACTTGGGAGGCGGAGGCAGGAGACTCGCTTGAGCCCAGGAGTTGGAGGTTGCTGTGAGCAGTGAAGCCATAGCACTCTACCCAGGGGGACAGCTTGAGGCTCTGTCTCAAAAAAAAAAAAAGAAGAGATGACCAAAAGTTATTTTATAAAAACCTCTATTTCTAGGGTCTGCTCAGTTTGCTATAAGCTTTTTAATTTTAGACTTCATTAGTATCTGTAAAATGCTGCAGATACAACTTCTTCTCATGTTTCAAAGGTCAGTCAGAAAAAAGAATAACATTTTAATTAAATTTTAATTATGGGATAAAATACTAAAATAACTTGGAGATATTAAAATTATGATTGTGCAACTGGATCCTTCTGAAGAAAATAAAATATGAGGAATATTTTCATAAAAACTCAAAATTGTGTTCATGTTCTTTCTCTTTAATTTCTATGTTTCCAAGATTAAAATCTGCTGTGGAATAAATTATGACAAACAGTGACACATTAGCACAAAATAGGTGGTCTGGACAGAATCTGAGAAGAGAATTGTAATCTAGCTTTGACTGTGTAAGAAAGATGTCTTTCAGAATTACATGTTCCCTGAAAAGAGTTTGGTTAAAGGGTAATTTATGTCCTTCAATGATCAACTGTACTTAAAAGAATAATTTCCAAAAGGGAATTTTACTTTCACTGAGTGAAAATTGCATAGCATGAAGTAAGATTGCTATACACAGAAGGATAAAAGGATTCTGTAATATTAACTATGGGTTAGCAGTACATCATCCTGAAACATAATATTCTTTGTAACACATGTCAAGAAAATGACTATGAATGGCCAAATGTCAAAGGGATTTTTTATGGTCTCTAATGTAAGCTTGATTTATTTTTGTTTTTAAAAATAAAATTAATTAAGCTTCCTCACAAGTAGTTTCATGAGAATTGCACCCAAACTAATTAAGCTTGTTTTCATAGAGAATCTTTATGTATGGTTGATTGACTTTGTAAGCTAATTACATATTAATCTTCTAGGGTTATAACTTCTGGCATTTTGAGCTTTATAATATTCTTTTATCATATAGATAATGCCTTCAGGAATGTATTCACAGAAACTATTGTTACTTCCATAAAACAGATTTAAATTAGGCTGTGTTGGAATACTGCTCAAAATCACAAGAATAGAAATACTTTCTGTGTAAGAAAAGTAGACCTGTTAGGGCAATAATGTAATGCACATAGGCTAAAACCATCATTAGATGCTAGGCTGTTCAGGAGTAGGTAATATAGCTGCATGCACTCAATATAGTTCATTGAAATGAATGTGGAAATTGCAATACAAACCTTTCTGGACCTGCTATTATGGTATAAGAGTAGCTTGACAATTAAGCAGGGCAAAATACCCAATGTTTCGAGCTACTGAAAAGATAAACATGGCACATGTTATCTTGAACTCTAGACAGTTATCATTCAACACCAGGAATTTTATAACCACTCTGATTTAAACAACATGTGATCATTCCCTTTCCATTTCCATTGTACAAGTGAACTGAATTTCAGATCACCTGAAAGATTACATTTTTTATTACATGCGCATAGGATTTCCCTTTAGTAGCTCCCTGTTTATTAAAATCTAATTTCATTCTCTCCTGCGGAACATCAATATTTTCTCACTTGGACCACCAATTATAGTTCTCATAGGTATATTATGTATTTGGTGTAGTTTGTTAATTAAGTTCTCAATTCAAGCTTAGCTCTGGTGTCCAGGCCTACTCCTTTATCTTCAGCACCCAAGAGTCCTGACGCTCTTGTTTCCACATGTTACTGTCATTCCTCCTCCCAGCACTCATCTCAAATATCACCATCTTTCCACTCACAGGGAAAGAAGAATCACTTAGGCCTGATCTATCTATCTATCTATCTATCTATCTAACTATTTATCATCTATCTATCTCTCTGGTCCAAGAAAAATTTCTCTGCTCTTAATTACAAAGGCACTTGACGTGATCATCAATTTTCTAAATGGAGCTCAAAGATCTATAGCTAAATTAGTATGTTTTAGATCTAGAATTTGTGGGACATAAAAAACTTCAATGTCTAGAAACTATGTATATCTCCAATATTTTCAATGTACTTTCAGCTAAGCAAGGGACAAGCAATTATGCTCAGATAAATTGCAACATGCAAGATTGATTTTACTTTTTTTATACTACAAATTAAAAGGTGTGGGTGGTTGGGAACTTACAGTATGTGAGCTTACTTCTACTATAGGGTGAACAGATAGAAGGCTCCTGCTATTCAGTTTCTAGGTCAAGGAAGAAGAGAGTTCCCAACATAAAGCCTTGCTGAGCCACCACCAACAATCATATAGCATGGAACACATACACATGTGGAAAGAAGCCATGTGAGTGCCTGGCCACTTGTGTATACACACACACACACACACAGAGATGGTCAGAGCTATCAATTGTGCCATTAACCATTTATTTACTGTAAAAGTTGTAGTAAAATAAATGTAACATAAGATTTGCCATTTTAACTATTTTTAAATGTCACCATTTGCTTTGATAGGCTTTTATCTCCATGACATAGGTGGTTGGGAGTTTATGGTTTTTGATTCTTAAATATCAAAGTAGCCATATAATCTTTTAAAATTGAGTTAACAGCCCAACTCCCTTTCTGACTAGTGCTGTATGCAAAAAGAAACACAAGGCAGTAAATAGTCCTGGTGAACTCACACAAATTCCTGATTTTAACTGACACAAAAATGTGTTAATGATTAGAGGAGCATACAAGGCGCAGATGCAGCATCAAAGCGTTGGTCTCTGGAAGGGATTTAAACCATCAACTGCAGCTTCACAAAAAACTCCTTTCTGCATTGAGACATGTTTGGTTTCAGAGTGACGGCGGAGATCTAATGGTGTGTGTTAGTAGAACTTAGAGAAAGGAAACCTGCTCTGATTTGAGTTCCCCGGTGTTCTATTTCATTATTTACTCAGACTGAAACACTGCATGACTAACTTTAGTTCTTCAGCCACCTGCATCCCATAAGGCCATAATTCTAGGTTTATAATACACAAGCTAGGTATGCCAGACAGATTCTGCTGAAACATTCGCAGATAACAAATTCCTTGATTATCTCTGTCATAAGAAATGCCGTTGTCATGCTTACAAGGAGGCCTAAATCAAAGTCAGAAGTGCCTGTCCCATCCCTGGGGAGAGGCGAGCATGGTACAGAGACTTTGGCTTCTCCTAGTGTCACATTCAAGTCACACAGGCACATTCTGGCATCAGGTTTTCTGATTTCAAATCTAGCCTTATTGCTGATGAACCACGTGAATTTAGGTAATTTGTGTAATTTCTCAAAGCCGCAGTGTTTCATTTGTTAAGTGAGACTAATAGTTAAACATGTTATTCATGATTAAATGAGCCCATCTTTGACTTCTCCTATCCCTTATATTTTGCCCCGTAATGCACACATAAAGTAATTTTCTAGATACAAATGTCCTAATCTGTCTTCTGTTGCTATAACAAAATATCTGAGATTGGGTAATTTGTGAAGAAAAAGGTTAATTTATCTCGCTATTCTGGAGACTGGGAGGTCCATGATTGGGCAGCTGCATCTGGCTGGTTTCTGATGAGAGCCTCATGGTGTGCCATAACGTAACAGAGGAGCATAAGGGGAAGCAAAGAGAGAAAACACAACAGGCAGCCTCACTGTATGGTAATCCACGCTTCCAGTAACCATGCCAGGCCTATGAGAATGAGCATTACTCCCTGAGAAAAGCATTAATTCCTCCTAACAACCTAATCAACTCCTTTTTTAAATTAAATCATAGCCACATACATTAATGCAATCATGGGGTATCATGTGCTGGTTTTATATACAATTTGAAATGTTTTCATCAAACTGGTTAACATAGGCTTCATTGTATTTTTTTTAGTTATTGTGTTAAGACATTTATATTCTACACCTAGTAAATTTCACATGTATCCTTGTAAGATGTACTCTAGGTGTGGTCCCACCAATTACTCTCCCTTCACCCATCCTCCCCTCTTCCCCTCCCTTTCCCCTTCTTCTTGGGCTATAATTGGGTTAGAGCTTTCATAAGAAAGCTATAAATTGGTTTCATAGTAAGACTGAGTACATTGGTTACTTTTTCTTTCATTCTTGAGATCCTTTGCTAGGAGGAATATGTTCCAGCTCCATCCATGTAAACATGTAATAGGTAAAGTCCCATCATTCTTTAAGGCTGTAAAATATTCCATGGTGTACATATACCACAATTTATTGATCCATTCATGGGTCAATGGGCACTTGGGCTTCTTCCATGACTTAGCAATTATGAACTGGGCTGCAATAAACATTCTGGTACATATATCCTTGTTATAATATGATTTTTGGTCTTCTGGATATATACCTTGTAGAGGTATTGTAGGATCTAATGGCAGGTCTATTTTTAGATTTTGAAGTGTTCTGCAAATGGACTATATTAGTTTACATTCCCATCAGCAATGTTCCCTTCTCTCCATATCCACACCAACATCTCTGGTTTGGGGATTTTGTGATGTGAACTAATCTTACTGGAGTTAGATGATATCTCAAAGTAGTTTTAATTTGCATTTCTCTAATTATTAAGAATGATGAACATTTTTTCATGTGTCTGTAGGCCATGTGCCTGTCTTGTTCAGAGAAGTTTCTCTTCAAGTCCCTTGCCCACCCTGAGATGGGGTCACTTGTTCTTTTCTTGCTAATACGTTTGAGTTCTCTGTGGATTCTGGTTATTAAACCTTTGTGGGAGACATAGCCTGCAAATATCTTCTCCCATTCTGAGGGCTGTCTGCTTGCTTTACTTACTGTGTTCTTGGCTGTGCAGAAGCTTTTTAGTTTGATCACTTCCCAGTAATGTATTTTTGATGTTGCTTCAATATCCAAGGGGCCCGGGGCGGGGGGGAGTCCTCCTTATAAAATATTCTTCCAGGCCTATTTCTTCAAGAGTTTTCCCTGTACTTCTTCCAGCATCCATTCATGATCAGAACACTTAAGAAAATTGGTATAGAAGGGACATTTCTTAAACTGATGGAGGCCATCTACAGCAAACCCACAGCCAATATTGTATTGAATGGAGTTAAATTGAAACCATTTCCACTCAGATCAGGAACGAGTCAAGGTTCCCCATTGTCTCCACTGCTTTTTAACATTGTAATGGAAGTCTTAGCCATTGCAATTAGGCGATCAAGTGTATCCATATAGGGTCAGAAGAGATCAAACTTTCACTCTTTGCAGATGATATGATTATATATCTAGAAAACACCAGGGATTCTACTACAAAACTCTTAGAAGTGATCAAGGAATACAGCAGCATCTCAAGTTACAAAATCAACACTCATAAATCTGTAGCCTTATATATACCAACAATAGTCAAGCTGAAAAAACAGTCAAGGAGTCTATTCCTTTCACAGTCATGCCAAATAATATGAAATATTTGGGAGTTTACCTAACAAAGGATGTGAAAGATCTCTATAAAGAGAACTATGAAACTCTGAGAAAAGAAATGGCTGAAGTTGTTAACAAATGGAAAAACATACCATGCTCATGGCTGGGAAGAATCAACATTGTTAAAATGTCCATACTACCCAAACCAATATACAATTTTACTGCAATCCCTATCAAATCACCTCTTAAAGACACCACCTCCCAACACTACCATATAGGAGACCAAGCCTCACCATGTGTTCTGGTGGTGAAATATCCCATTCAAACTGTGGACAGTCTACTTCTGGCCTTCTCACAATGCAAAATACAATCATACCCTCTCAATTGTCCCAAAAGTCTTAACGCATTCTCACACCAATTCAAAAGTCTAGCTTTGAGTTTGTGAAATAAAAACAGCTCATCTATTTCCAAGAAAAGTCTAACATAATCCCAAAAGACATAATCCCTAACACCATAAAGTTGCATGTTGAAATCCCAAACGATCAAATTCCCTGACATCTGAAATCTTAGAAATCACAATCCAAAAAAGATAAAAATTTTAAAAACATAACTGTGGAATAAAATATTTAAAAATTATTTAAAAGATATTTAGTTACGTTTTCAAAAAGTTACTTATTTGAGATACCTATAAACACTACAAAATGCTTCTTGGGGTACTTTACACAATAAAATTGGCAATCAAAACAGACATTTTTGTAAGCATTAACTCAGGCATACTAATAACAGTCACATAGGTATACCAGTTAAAAGCAAATGAATCATATTCACAAAAAAATGAGTCAATAAGCAGAATGTATAAACACATACTGTGATGATTAGCAATTGTGTGCAGCCAGCCTTATAAATTCAGTCGTCTGAAATACGATGATTAACAACCTCAGTCCTTGAGAAAATTGATCAAAAACCAGGGTAGGTAATCACTGCATCTGTATCAAACCAGTTACCCAAAGAGCCAAGATCTAAAGAAATTTTATCTTTCACACATGCAGATGTTCCAGAAGGACATGCCTTTCCTTATTGAGGGAGTGTCAGGGTTCTTAGACAGATACACAGTGCTTACAAACAAAGTCACAAAGTCAAGACTGTACTAATACACTTCTTTGGAGTCACATTTGCAAAAAATGCATAAAATGTTTTGGAACTCTCTGAAAGTCTATCTATACAATTTATACCTCCAGTATTGGAAAGAATGTGAGGATGAAATACATAGCATGGTTAATTCTAAATATAATACTGACAATTTAAAATATTTTAAAAACTAAAATTAAAAAGAAATGAAAAGAAAAAATCTGAAAAGAAAATTTGACATGAATTATGGGCAACTGTGTGAAGATAGTCGATGAGATCTTGCAGAATTTCAGAACCATGAAACTGTATTTTGAAGTCTTGAGTCACAATGAGTAGTTGGTTTTCTTTCTCTGGGGACATGGCTCTCAGAACACATTCACCTTCATTTTTAATGAGGCACTGCCCTTTTAAAAATTATTTTGTGATTCAACATGTAGTGACATGAGCATCTCCTATTAAATTTTCCTGTCTTTTGTGCCATGCTTCTGACTGTTTTGTGTACAGGAAGATCCATTCCACGTGTACGCACACAGAGACCACAGGTGGGCAAAAACAAAACTGTTGATCAAACAGCAACACTGTTGAGTAAGCGTCTTCTTATCGTAACACGCACATAATTATGTTTGAGCTAGTCAGTAACTTCACTGGCTTCTTCAGGCAAATACATCTTTAATTCATTAAAAGCTCCTGGACTGTCATCATCTGGAAGAAATGCTGTGCCTCGTGACAAATTTTTAAACTTAAGTTTGTATTGTTGCTGTATTGTGGGACCAATCTACCCACATTAAATTTCGACTGAATGCATTGAGTTTAATGAAAAAAAAAAAAACAAAAAAAAACTTTAGTAGTAACTCCTTAAGAGTTTAATGGAAAAAAAAAAAAAACTTTAGTAGTAACACCTTGATATTCACTAATTACAAATCTCCATTATGGTTTGGGAATTCAGTTGGAATCTATTTTCTTCTGCTTAATCACAATAGCAAGGGAATAGTTCTATCTAACTTGCTGCAGCTATCTTGTGTTGGTGATTTTCAGGATCTTAGCTGTTGGGAGTTTTAGAATATAGGGATTTTTGATTTTTCAGTATTTTAACATTCAAAATTATGGTGTTTGGGATTATATCTTTTAGGATTATGATCCAAAGCTACTTCCAAATTATAATGGTGAGACCAGCATAGGATAAATATTCCCATTTCAAAAAGGAAAGATAAGCACAGTGAAAGGAGTGGCTGACCTAAAGCAGCTCTAAATTCAGCAGGACAGATGTTAAATCTCCAGAATAATCCAGAATAATCTTTTACTCTATGCACAGCATCCTGTGCACAGTGGGGCGGAGCTGGGGCTTCTAAGGATTCACAAGCCCCAGTCCACAGTGTTGCTGAGTTCCATCCATGTGGCTGCTCTTCGGGGCTGGAGTTGTCCCCCACTGCCTGCAGTTTTCCAGGTGGGCACAGTATGCTGCCAGTAGATCTACAGTTTTGAGGTGCAGAAGGTTGGAACCCCACTCCCACAGCGCTGCTGGGCATTCTTGTGAAGACTCTCTGTGGAAGCTATACTCACCCCCACAGTAAATCTCCCCCTGGCCTCTTGGCACTTTGCTACACTCTTAGAAATCCAACTGGAGGTCACCACACCTGTCCTATTCTTGCTTTCCACATGGTTGCAGCGTTAGCGCATATGGACATGGGCAGCACCAGGACTTACTCCTATGTCCTCTGGAACAGCAGCATGAGACACATCTAGGCTAGGGTGACCAGATTTTAACATGGGTAAGGTGGGACAACATGGCCGGGGTGAGGGGCGGTGCGGGGTGGGGCAGGGCAGGGCCTGACAACAATACCAACTTTGATAAGCAGTTCTCGACAATCACTTCTCAGCAATTATTTGTTATTATTACCGTTTAACATTATAAAATTAACAAAAATAATATAAAACTCATACTCTGGTGAAATAGCCACATGGCAGCCGAAAAGCGAATATTTCCGTCTTGTTCTCCCACCTGTTCGTGCATTCTTTCCAAAAATCGGGACTTTTTCAAAACGCCAAGGGATGCGGGACAAATTGTTGAAAAGTGGGACTGTCCTGCCAAAAGCGGGACGTCTGGTCTCCCTAATCTAGACCAAGGTAAGGCCAAGGTTCACAACTGCACCTTTTGAAGTGGCGGATAGAGCCACATCCAGGGCCGCCTGAAGCACACTGGAGCTGCTGCGGAATTAGCACCCACCTGGCATCCAGGAAGCAAAGTCCTGAAGTGCCCTGGGCAGCATGCCTGTAGGGGCACCTCTGGCCAGTGACAGGAAACCGTCCTGCGCTCCTGGATTTCTAGGCCTGTGATGGGAGGAGAGGCTCTGGCAATCTAAGGAATGCATTAGGAGTCCTTCTCCCATTGTCATGATAATTATCACCTGCCTTTCATTAATTCATGCTAATCTCTTCCTTAACCGGTTGCTCAGCCAAATCCTTGTTTTATTATCTATCCAAAGCACACTTTTTCATATTTTCAAAGCCAGACTGTGAATTTTGCCAAGTTTGTGCTCTGCTTCCCCTTTAGCTATAAAACCTGTCTTTAAACGATCTTTTTGCTCCTATGACTCACTGTGTGTGGCCAAAAGTTATCACACGGTATCTTGAGCAATTTGCTGGTTAGATATTTTCCTGGTTTGTCACCCTTCAATTCCACATTCCATAAAGCCCTAGGGCACAGACACAATGCACCCAACTTCTCTGAGACTTTATAACAAGGACGGACTTTATTCCAGTTCCTAATAAGATATTCCTCACTTTCTCCTGTGGCTTCATCAGGCAATTACTAGCCAAATTTCTATCAACATTCTGGCCACAATTTATGTAATCTCTAGGAAGCTCTATACTTCACCTACTCTTCTTGGGTTCTAAGTCCTCATCAGAATCATCTCCCGTGCTCCATTCACTCATTTACTCATTTATACCAGTAAGGACATTTTAATGAGTGCCTAATAGTCTGTCAGTCACTGTTATAGCATGAGAGTACATCATGAAAAATATTCCATTCTGTTTTCTAAGGTTTGAATATAGTTTGTACTCAACAAAACCTATGTCAAGGCTTGGCCTTCAATGTGGCAAGGTTTAAACACTAACTTATTTTTTAAAATTGGTGTTGTATATACTGAAATGTAAACTTCTTCATACATGATTTCGATGTATCATATATATTTATATATAAGCATAATATTCCATTATATCAAGAAAATAAATTTTGTGCATTACAATGTAGGCTTTTTGTAGCCTGCTCTTCCAGACTCTTCCAAAGCTGCTCTCTATTTTCAGCTATTGTTATAGTAGCAATCTCATTCCTGGTACCAGTTTTTTGTCCCAGTCCATTTTCTGTAGCTATAACAAAATATGATACTGGTTAAGTTATAGAGAAAAGTGGTTTATTTAACTCATAATTCTGGAGGATGGGATTTCTGACGTTGAGTGGTAACATACGGTTGGCTTTAGGTGAAGATCTTCTGTTGCATTATAACCTGATGAAGAATGGACGTGAAAGTAGGGATGCCCACAGAGCAAACATGATAGGCAGCCTTGCTTTGTAACAATGTGTTTTTCCAGTAACTGACTCAGTCCTGCAAGAACAAGAACTCTTGTCTGCAATAAAGGCCTTAATCCGTCCTAATGATACCGGACAAGTGGCACCCCAGCCAGCTCAGCCAAACGGAGATAGGAGGACCTGCTGCCTTCATCTTGGTGGTGTTGGCAGCAGCCAGCAGAGGAACCAGCAAGCTGGAGTGTAGGCAAGTGGGGGAGCTTCTCTCCCCCAACAGAGGCTCCAGTAGCCAAAAGAACTGGACACAAGCGGGGGAAGACACTGGCACCTCACGTGGACTTCTGGATTCCTCCAGTGCATCCCTGATTGGTCCGTTTTCAAAACCTACTCATGATTAGTCTGTTTTCAAGACCCAAAAGCTCATTGGACAACTACCCCTGTATAAGCCAGAGACCCTAAGCACAGACCTCGGCAGATTTCAGGAGAAAGAGCAAAGAGGTTTGGCTCTGTAACACTTGTATCCTGCTCTATGAGATTTGTCCCTTTGTAAGAGCTGTAAACACTTACAAAGAGGTTTGCTCCTTTATTAGAGCTGTAATACTCATATTATAAAACTTATCTTACTGCTAATCCTACACTATAAGGAGATTTGGCTTGTTATAAGAGCTGTAACACTTACACCTGTTGAATAAAACCTATCCTGTGGTCCGTGGCTTCATTCTTTGAACTGCCGAGACCAAAAGCCTGGAAATTCAGTATCAAAAATCCGGTATCACTAACAACCTGATCACCTCTTAAAGGCATTGCCTGTGACATGGTCACTTTGAAGATCAAGCCTTGACATGAGTTTTGTTGAGTACAAACTGTATTCAAACCTTAGAAAACAGAATGGGATATTTTTTCATGTTGTCTCACGCTATAAAGCAGTGACTGACATTAGACACTCATTAAAATGTCCTTACTGGTATAAATGACTAAACGAGTGAAATAATGAATGGATGATTGAATATAGCTTAGGCACCACACTTGATCTCTTTTTCTGTGTTGCTCAGCAATAATATTTATCTTGAAGTTGAAAATCTATCATGTCTGTACTACATAAGTAAATACCAAAGACATTGTAATTTACGTAATGGTATATTACTCTATAATATATATATTATATATACTCTATAATATAGAGTATATAGA